>NC_037675.1:48731838-48832176 GCF_003255815.1 Theropithecus gelada | reverse complement strand
CCAAAAAAAAAAAAAAAAAAAAAAAAAAAAAAAAGAAACACAAGAAAGCTCTGGACTGAAGTTTGGCTAATAAATCATATTGAAGACTAAATTTCTACTAGTCAACTGAAACTTTTTAAGGTTAAACTTTTCTTTAGAAAAAGTATGTAAGGTTGAGTTTTGCCTTTGGCATTGCGAACTAGAATACAAGAAGTCTTGTCCATTTTAAGAACAAAAATAATATGTTTCAGCAGCACTGATTCTATTTTTATGTACCTTAAAAGCAACAAGATATGGTGGGAAGGGCAGCAGTCTGGGAATAAGAAGGTCTGAACTGAGTTCTTTTACTAATTAGCTGTTTTGCCATGGACGGGTGCCTAAAACTTCAGGGGCAAAGTTTTCTTCTTTATAAAAGAAAGAGGTTTGCTTGATGATCTGACAGGGTTCATGACACTACATGTAAGTAGGAATCTCTGGACTGTCACAAATTTTTTTCTTGATTAAAGCGAGGCAATATCCTTCTCACAATTTTATTCTATTAGAATTTCTCTCTTATGAATGAATGAATATCATTCTTATGTCTCAGAGGGTTAGCATAAAGAAACTGAAATTGTCATGCTGGGGAGCCTTTGGTCAAATATTACATATAATTTGGCATTCAAGAATAACTTAAGTTCAAGGTAGAAATCAAAGTTGAGAACCAGCAATTACTTAAATCAGGTAAAGACAAAAACTCCATGAAGCAAAAGTCAGAGTTAGAATCATAAATGAAAACGTGGGTAAGGACTTGGCAAAATCAGAAGAATCAGCGTATGGACTCTGGTTGAGACATTAATGGAGTGGGAGCTTGCTTTCCATATCGTGCGTTCAGTCTTCCTTCCATTTTGCAATGAATTACTTTCTACTTAATGTTACTTTGGGTTCCAAAGATATTAAAATTGAAATACATGTTTTCTAACATCTTGAATCTTAAAGCTCTTACAAATAAAATGACTAAAAACTGGAAAAAAATGTATTTATTGAATACTGATTAAATGTCAATCCTTGTCTCAAGCACTTTACATGAATTATTTCATTTAATATAATAATTTTGAAATGTGGATGTTATTTTTATTTATGTATTTTGAGATGGAATCTCGCTCTGTCACCCAGGATGGAGTACAGTGGCACGATCTCCGCTCACTGCAACATCCACCTCCTGGGTTCAAGCGATTCTCCTGCCTCACCCTCCCCAGTAGCTGGGATTACAGGCCTGCGCCACCACGCCCGGCCAATTTTTGCAGTTTTAGTAGAGACGGGGTTTCACCATGTTGGTCAGGCTGGTCTCAAACTCCTGACCTCAGGTGATCTGCCTAGGCCTCCCAAAGTGCTGGGATTATAGGCGTGAGCCACCACGCCCGGTGAAATGTGGATGTTATTATTAGATAAAAATATTGAATGTTAAAGAGATTTATAAGATCGCTGATGGCAGAACTGGCCCTCAGTGCTAGATTTGACTGTGTACAAAAGTCATATTTTTATATTTTCAATTATATTTTCTCTGTTACATAGCCATACACATATGTCCATATTTGTTACTGAAAATTTACAAAACGTGAATTAGGGAAAATAAGACTAATTTAAATATATATAATCTCATGCTAAGTAATAAACTCTGTGTCCTTCAGATTTTTTCTAGGCACACACTTATATAAAATGTATCCATAAAAAAAAAATTTCACTGTGTATGTTTTCTATTTTTTTCTCTGCTCAGGAATATATTTATAGGCCAGTCAATATTTTTTAGATCAAATTCAATGACATCATATGATATTCAATTAACAAATATATGCATTTCCTTAGCAAATTTCTTATCAGTAAGCACTTATTTTGTCTCAATCTTTATTTTACAAAAAAAAAAAAAAAAAAAAAAAAAATCTAAGTTGTTTACGTGTGTCTCTAAAACTTATTTAACATTATTTCATTGTTTAGGATATTCTAGATTAAATTTATAAACATTTGTGAGAGTTTTGTTATGTTTTGTTGAATTGTGCACCCAAATGACATTTTATAATCCTAGCAAGTTTGACTGCCCTTTTCTTCATGTCCAACAGCAGATTTCACTGCTGCATTTTGCATTTTGATTTCATTTGCATATTGTTGTACTTTTGATAATTTGGCAAGTTGTTTATATTCATGAATCTTTGCCTAATACTCAGCTTGAACATTTTTATATATGCTTTTTTAGCCATTAAAATTTGTTGAATTGATTTTTTACTTTAAGCTTATTCTTTTATTTTACTTTATTCTTAAACTTTTAAGTTCCAGGGTATATGTGCAGGATGCACAGGTTTGTTACATAGGTGTAAACATGTGTCATGGTGGTTTGCTGCACAGATCAACCCATCACCTAGGTATTAAGCCCAGCATGCCTTTCGGTTCTTTCTGATCCTCGCCGATCCCTAACAGGCCCCAGTGTGTTTTGTTCCCTCTACTACTCTACTACTACTATCAATTACTGTTCACGTGTTCTCATAGTTCAGCTCCCACTTATAAGTGAGAACGTGCTGTGTTTGATTTTCTTTTCCTGCGTTAGTTTGCTGAGGGTAATGGCTTCGAGCTCCATCTATGTCCCTGCAAAGGATATAACCTCATTCCTTTTTATGACTGCATAGTGTTCCATGATTGTCTATGTACCACAATTTCTTTATCCAGTCTATCATTGATGGGCTTTTGGGTTGATTCCATGTCTTTTCATTGTGAGTAATGCTGCAATGAACATACATGTGCGTGTATCCTTATAATAGAATGATTTATATTCTTTTGAGTATATAGCCAGTAATGAGATTGCTAGGTCAAATGGTATTTCTGCTATCTACATCCCTGAGGAATCGCCACACTGTCTTCTGTAATGGTTGAACTAATTTATATTCCCACCAATAGTGTTAAAAGCATTCCTTTTTCTCCACAACCTCGCCAGTATCTGTTGTTTCTTGACTTTTTAATAATTGCCATTCTGACTGGCACGAGATGGTATCTCATTGTGGTACTGATTTGCATTTTTCTAATGATCAATGAAGTTGACCTTCATTATGCTTCCTGGCCACAGGAATATCTTATTTTAAGAAATGTCTGTGCGTGTACTTTGCCCACTTTTTAACGGGGTTGTTTTTTTCTTTAAATTTGTTTATGTTCCTTATAGACTGTGGATATTAAACCTTTGTCAGATGGATAGATTGCAAAAAATTTCTTCCATTCTGTAGGTCATCTGTTTACTCTGTTGATAGTTTCTTTTTGATGTGCAGGAGCTCTTTAGTTTAATTAGCTCCCATTTGTCAATTTTTGCTTTTTTTTTTTTTTTTTTTTTTGAGATGGAGTCTCGCAATGTCACCCAGGCTGGAGTACAGTGGCGCAGTCTCGGCTCACTGCAAGCTCTGCCTTCTGGGTTCACACCATTCTCCTGCCTCAGCCTCCGGAGTAGCTGGGACTATAGGCACCCGCCACCACGCCCACCTAATTTTTTTGTATTTTTAGTAGAGACGGGGTTTCACTGCATTAGCCAGGATGGTCTCAATCTCCTGACCTCGTGATCCACCCGTCTCGGCCTCCCAAAGTGCTGGGACTACAGGCATGAGCCACCGCGCCAGGCCATTTTTGCTTTTGTTGCAATCGCTTTTGGCATTTTTGTCATGAAATCTTTGCCCATACCTATGTACTAATGGTACTGCCTAGATTTTCTTCTAGAGTTTTTATAGTTTTGGGTTTTACTTTGAAGTCTTTAATCCATCTTGAGTTAATTTTTGTATAAGGTGTAAGGAAGGGGTCCAGTTTCAGTTTTCTGCATACGGCTAGCCAGTTTTCCCACCACAATATATTAAGTAGGGAATCCTTTCCCCATTGCTTGTTTTTGTCAGGGTTGTCAAAGATCAGATTGTTTTAGGTGTGCGGTCTTATTTCTTAGTACTCTATTCTGTTCCATTGGTCTATGTGTCTGTTTTTAGACCAGTACCATGATGTTTTGGTTACTACAGCCTTGTAGTATAGTTTGAAGTCAGGTAGCATGATGCCTCCACCATTGTTCTTTTTGCTTAGGATTGTCTTGGCTATACTGGCTCATTTTTGGTTCCATATATTTTTAAATTAGCTTTCTTTTTCTAATTCTGTGAAGAATGTCAATGGTAATTTAATGAGAATAGCATTGAATCTATAAATTGCTTGGGGAAATATGGCCATTTTCATATTGATTGTTCCTGTCCATGAACATGGAATGTTTTCCATTTGTTTGTGTCCTCTCTGATTTCCTTGAGAAGCGGTTTGAGTTCTTGGAGAGGTCCTTCAGTTCCCCTGTTAGCTGTATTCCTAAGCTGTATTTTATTCTCTTTGTATCAGTTGTGAATGGGAGTTCATTCATGATTTGGCTCTCATCTTGCCTTTTGTTGGTATATAGAAATGCTAGTGATTTTTGCACATTGCTTTTTGTATCCTGAGAGTTTGCTGAAGTTGTTTATCAGCTTAAGAAGCTTTTGAGACAGTGGTGTTTTCTAGATATAGGATCATGTCATCTGCAAACAAAGATAATTTGACTTCCTCTCTTCCTATTTAAATACCTTTATTTATTTCTCTTGCCTAACTGCCCTGACCAGAACTTCCAATACTATGTTGAATAGGAGTGATGAGACAGGGCATCCTTGTCTTGTGCAAGTTTTCAAGGGTAAGGCTTCCAAATTTTACCCATTCAGTATGACATTGGCATATGGTTTGTCATATATGTCATATATGGCTCTTAATATTTTGAGGTATGTTCCTTCAATACCTAGTTTACTGAGAGTTTTTAACATGAAAAGATGTTTAATTTTATTGAAGGTCTTTTTTTTGATTATTGAGATAATTACGTGTTTTCTGTCTTTAGTTCTGTTTATATGATAAGCTTATTCATTTTTTATTGGAGTATTCATTTTGGGAATTTTCTTTGTAAGGCTTTTTACATCCCATAATATTAACCTCTTCACTCTCTATTTTGCAATCCCTCTCTTTTGCTCTTCAATTTTCTTCATAGTGTTTTTGTTTGTTTGTTTGTTTGTTTTTGAGACAGAGTCTCCCTCTGTCTCCCAGGCTGGAGTGCAGTGGCGCGATCTCGGCTTACTGCAAGCTCCGCCACCTCCCGGGTTCAGGCCATTCTCCTGCCTCAGCCTCCCGAGAAGCTGGGACTACAGGCGCCCGCCACTACGCCCCGCTAATTTTTTTTTGTATTTTTAGTAGAGACGGGGTTTCACTGTGTTTACCAGGATGGCCTCGATCTCCTGACCTCGTGATCTGCCCACCTCGGCCTCCCAAAGTGCTGGGATTACAGGCGTGAGCCACTGTGCCCGGCCCGTAGTGTTTTTTACATTGAAAATAGGTTAACATTAATTTATTGAAGTTTACTGATGCTTCCCTTTTTTACTTCTGCCTTTGGTTTTTAAAAATTTCATTTTAAAACATGAAAGGGCTTGCTCTCTCAAAAATTGTTGCAGAGCACAATATATTCTCTTAGGCACTGCTAAGGCTATGATAAATCCAAGTTGTTTATTAGTATTGTAATTGTTAATGTAACAAGTGAGAGTTGTTACATCCATGGCATATTGTTGGAACCTGTCATACTCTGTGACTTGGAAGGAGACCCCTTGCTCTAACAACTCAAAATGAGTGGAATTAGAACCACAGAGCAGGGCTGCCAATGGACAAAGCCAGTGGGGCCTGTGCCCCTGTGACTTCACACTTGCTCTGATTGGTGACTCTTCCTGTTGTAGCTCCTTCTTCATATCCTTCTATTTATCCTGATAAACTCATAGCACACCTTGCTCCCAGGTATCCTCTATTGTGAATAAACTGCATCATGCAGGTCTTTCCTCCCATTGGGCATCATGTGCTTCTCCTCGCATTTCCCCAAATCAACTTCCTGGGTTCTAACCCTCAGTTACACAACTGTAGATTTGTCTTTTTAATTGGTTGAAGAATACTATCAACAACAAATAACATTTTTGAGTTTTTTAAAAAAAAATGCCAGAGACTCCTGTAACCACCCTTCATGTATAAACTCATTAAGTCATACAACCATTCCATGAAGTAGACATCATTATAATTTTCTCCATTCAACATCTGAGGAATTGGAGGCTTGGGCTTTTAAAGTTATCCAACTGGTAAGAGAACAAGCCCTCTCCCCAGCTTCTTGCATTGAACATCTTCACCCCTTCCCTCTATACTTCATGATAGTCAAGTTCCCCCACCTTATTTTCCCCTTTCTTTGTTGCCACCATGTCTGATACATGGCTGGCTAATATACTAAATCCACTCCAACCATCTCATCCTAACCTCCACTGGCATTAACTAAACCTACATTACCTTGTCATGGAAGCAGACAAGGTCTGCTTGTGGTCCCACAAGACAGTGACCTCATAAGATTAAAATAGAGTATTTTAGTATACCTTTTCTATGTTTAGATATGTTCAGATACACTAATGCCATTGTGTTACAGCTGCCTAAAGTATTCAGTACAGTAACTTGCTGCACAGGTTTGTAGCCTAGATGTGATAGGCTATTCCATATAGCCTAGGTGTGTAGTAGGCCAGACCATCTAGGTTTGTGTAAGTATAGTCCATGATGTTTGCACAATGACAGAATTGCCTAGTGATGCATTTCTCAGAATGTGTCCCTGTCATTAATCAACACATGACTGTATATACTGTGAATATGGCCATTTATTTCATAGCTAAAATACGTATATAGGAATAACTCAAAATGTAGTAATTAATAATGAATTAATTGTGCTGGGATAGTGGATTGTGCATACTTTTTCTCCCATTTTTCTGGATTATCATTAGTTTTGATATGTTACTTTTACAATTAAAAGGAAGAAAAAGAATCACATAGTTCACATTGTTATTTTCTATTTATTTCCTGTTCCCCACTGTATTACATTGCCTTGAATGAGAAGCATTTTGTCTAGTATTCGCTGAAAATATAATAACACCATAAACATTCTATTTGTACAAGCCTGGTGTTGTAACAAGCTTAAAGTTATTTGGAAAGTGATATAAATGATTTTTCAGCTATTAACTTTGAATTTAGTTAATTATTATTATTATTACATAAAATTGGAACTCTTAAAGAACACAGAATTATTTTACTTTCCAAGCTTTCCATGTTTTTTCGCTTTCACAGAGTTTATTACTAAATTAATTCCCAATGAGTAAATATGCCACTAAGAGGATTGAGGCAATGTGGAAATTTATAATTATTTGCACACTAACCAAATAACAACATCTAATATCAGTTATTTTATTTGAATTGAGTAAATCCATGTAAGCAAAACTAGATGTTTTTAAATTTTAAAATAGAAAGCATTTTGCCAGAGAAGACTAGTTCTAAAAACGGGGGAAAAGGCTGTCATGATAAAATTGTTCCTTGAATAAACAAACATTTTGCTAAAATTGTATTTCTTAGATTGGTTCATATAATAATTTTTCTTCCCCATTTTGATTTACTTGATTTTAAAACATGTCTAACTAATTTAATCTAGAGTAGAAATAAAGTGCTATTTTTTAAATGTCAAGACAATTTTACAGCTTTCTCACTACTAAGTGATTTAGCATAGACTGTGTAAAAATGGTAAGGTGACAACATCCAGAGTCTGTCGGTGAAAAACAAAAACTGCATTAATACCATTAATCACAAGAACAGAAGAATGCTCAAGAATACCTCCTCTTCATCTTTAATTTTTATTCTGATAGCCATCTACCACTTACCTGGCAAGATACAAAAGAAACACACACACTTGTTTCTTGCACTATCAACTCACAATATTTGGGGATACTGAAACAGTGGTGAGTATAATTTACAACCTCACCTCCAACACTACCCAAGTAAAGAAGTCAGTAATCTTCCCTCATTTCTGCCCATTGCCACCAACCTTGAGATAACACTTATCAGTAAATCCACTGTTTCTGGTAAATCATAATATGTAAATTCACTCCCTGAAAATTTCCTATAAACTTTAAGGAAAAACTAGTTTCATTACTAAGTATCAAATCAACATCACTTCCATGTTTTCATTAATTGATGACAATTTGGCCACCGGAAATAGCTACTCCTGGGAGAATTTTTCATTCTTAATTTTGATAGAAATGGTGGGTAATCCTTTAGTGGAAGTCCCATTAAACCTATCCCACAAGGAGTGTAAATTAGTTCAACCATTGTGGAAGATAGTGTTGCTATTCCTCAAGGATCTAGAACTAGAAATACCATTCGACCCAGCAATTCCGCTGCTGAGCGTGTATCCAAAGGATTATAAATCATTCTACAATAAAGACCCATGCACACATATGTTTATTGCAGCACTGTTCACAATAGCAAAGATTTGGAACCAACCCAAATGTCCATCAATGATAGACTGCATTAAGAAAATGTGGCACATACACACCATGGAATACTTTGCAGCCATAAAAATGAATGAATTCATGTCCTCTGCAGGGACATGTATGAAGCTGGAAACCATCATTCTCAGCAAACTGTCACAAGATCAGAAAACCAAATACCGCATGTTCTCATCCATACGTGGGAGTTGAACAATGAGAACACATGGACATAAGGAGGGGAATATCATACAACGGGGCCTGTCATGGGGTGTGCGGGTGGGGGAGGGATAGCATTAGGAGAAATACCTAATGTAGGTGACGCGTTGGTGGGTGCAGCAAACCACCATGGCACGTGTATTCCTATGTAATAAAACTGCACGTTCTGCACATATAACCCAGAATTGAAAGTATAAAAAATAATAATAAATAAAAATAATAAAAAGATAGGAAAAAAAAACCAAAAGAAAACCTATCCCACAGGAAGCCTCACAAAATCTCCTAGCTGCCACTGTGATAGAGCTGACCTTAGAGTGAGCCGGCCTGTGATGTTACTGACTGTTTTAACTTCTTGGACATTTTGCCTTTCTTTTATACAGAGAAGAGATGTGGGGAAGGGGATAGGAGATACCCAGTTTCTGTATCCTTATAGATTTTCGCTTTCAGGCTGCCCTTCTAATATAACATGAAAGTGCTGATTTCTTTCCAAATCTAATCCAAAATAATGTTAAATAAGCCTGTTGACCTAGCAGTTATTGAATATTTATATTATGCTATTATGTAGGTCACCATATATAATTTTCATATTCCTTTGGATATATCATGTATATAGCAATCAGATCGAATAGAATCATACTTATTTCTAGAATTTTCCCATTCATGTAAAACCTGAAAAAAAATATTTTTTTTTCAAATTTTCAGCCCTCAGTATGGAGTAGATTTGACATTTTAAAGGCAATTTAAATGATTATTATTTGCCTAGTAAATTCCTAAGATTCCTTGTATGCTCACACACTTTGCAATGAGATGAAATCGTGTGAAAAGCAGTGCACCTGGCATTTATATCCAAAAGAGGTGTCGAGTTTAACTAAAATATACTTTAAAAAATTTCCTCGGCCGGGCGCGGTGGCTCAAGCCTGTAATCCCAGCACTTTGGGAGGCCGAGACGGGTGGATCACGAGGTCAGGAGATCGAGACCATCCTGGCTAATACGGTGAAACCCCGTCTCTACTAAAAAATACAAAAAAAAAAAAACTAGCCGGGCGCGGTGGCGGGCGCCTGTAGTCCCAGCTACTCGGGAGGCTGAGGCAGGAGAATGGCGGGAACCCAGGAGGCGGAGCTTGCAGTGAGCTGAGATCCGGCCACTGCACTCCAGCCTGGGCGACAGAGCGAGACTCCGTCTCAAAAAAAAAAAAAAAAAAAAAAAAAAAAAAAAAAAAAAAAAAAAAATTTCCTCACTGGTTTAAGCTTGATTTTAATACTATTTAACTCCTTAGTTAAACAAAAAATAACCATAAGAAATTCAATTTATGAGGTCTGAAGAAGTTTTGCTGGGCACAGCTAACGATTCCAGCCTATCTTTGGGTTCGCTGACTTATTAAGTGTCGTGTAGAATTGGATTAATTTTGGTCTCAACTCTCAGTCCTCATCACAATCAAAGTTGCTATTCACATAAGTCTTTCTTTGAATAGGCTTCAGAAACAAAGACTACTTTGTTACTCAGCTCTGATTAAGACTTTTATAGCACAGAGGGACAAATAATTGGGGTCAGACTTTTCAACTGCAGTACAGGATGAAGGGCAACAAAATCAACATGTGTCCGTCTGCTTTGAAGCTGCCATAATTATATTCAGTTTTTAACTCCCATAAAGAACAAATCTATTCATTACTCTTTTCTTTCTTTGAGACATTTTTTTTTTTTTATGATTACAGATAGGCAGGACCTTAGATAACTGGAAAAGAGCTCACAAAGTTGGTTTGAGGCTATCCTAAGACTGTCTTTGTCACTGTTACCCACCTAGAAATACTTGTATTGTTAGAGGATTCCAGCACTCTACTGATTGCCTTCCACTCCTCAGCTGTCTGTCTCCCGTACTTACCTTGTAGAAATGCAAAACCCACATCGCTGTCAATGTGCCATTTCTGTAAACTACTACTTTCCATAACTACCCATTATTATAGGACAAAGTCTGGTTTCTTTAACTTCTTAACCAGTGTTTCCCATTTTCTGCCCCTTCTTTATACATGCATTTCATTAAGTAATGACACTATGTTAATTGAGTTTTCATTTTACTGTTGTTTTAAGTACAGAGTTAAAATTTGTGGGTCATTTTGTATAAGGCCAATCAACAATGTTAAAATATTAAATAATACAAAATGATATATTGGCATCAAAAATGCACTAGACTCTGTTTTAAACACACACACATACTTACTGAATCATCAGAACAACTTCATTTGTCCCTCATTTTACAGAGAAGAAAACTGAGGCACAGAAAACTAAGTGATTTTCCCAAGGTCAAAGAGCTGGTAGGTAGAAGAGTGAGGATTCATACCCAAGCAACATGGCTCTCAGAGACTTTCAGTTTACCCACTGCATTCTGCTGCCTCTTTAGCTACTTCTGGGTGTTGATAATTATGACAAGCTATCAAAACCTTTAAAGAATGTCCTCATTCATGCAATTGTAGTGCATATTAATGAAAGGAGGAGGGGGAAAGGTGACATTCTCTTCCCCCAGAGACCTTATCAAGAACTTGTATTGGATATCAGGCTACAAGATTTGTGTCTCTCTACTTTCAGATTTCCTTTTGCTTGAAACTATTATTGTTACTTTTTCATTCCTGCAGCACATGCCATTTGCATTCTAGCATTTCAATCTCAGCTACCCATAGTCAGCCATTGGTACATAATAATGCTTAGTCTTTGATGAGGGTAAAGGAAACCTTTCTCACATACTAAGAGGCTCTATTTTTCCTCCTCTAACTGCAGGCCTTATTTTGGCTTCTTTTTAGTGTTTTGGCAAGCATTTGTCATAAATCTTTGTGACTTTTGTTGAGAAAGTAGTAATTTATGATTCTGGTTCCATTTTAAAGAATAGAATTACTTCCTTAGTGGCACCTTCACTATCTTCCTTAGTTACAATTACTTCAGTTCACTGCCTCTGAGTTGGTGGTGTGTCTCAAACACTTGGCCTTGTTTTTTCTAGAAGTAATTCAACTACCCTTCTTGTTCTCTCTTCAACTCCTTCTATTACTTACATTGTGCCCAGTAAAGTGCAAGGGTCAGAAAGTGAAATTGAAGGTACCTACAGAATGAAGGAATGTTTATATAATTTTGTATTATAACATGTTATTAACATGATAGTAATATATTGTGAATATATTAATATCTAATATATCACATGTATGTGTATGTGTAGAAAGCCTCACCCACCCCACTGCTCTAAACATCTGTTTCAGAGGAGGATTTTGTAGACTTCACTTTGAAATAATAGTCCTCTTGAAATGTATCCCTGTAATTCAAAGAACGAGAACCCATTCATTACAATGTGAGTTGAAAAGTGGCATCAAGTTATCCCATGGACATCCCTGTATTGTAAATGAGGCACAGCTTTGTCACAGAGAGGCTGGAATTGAAATTGGCAAATTGGAAAAGAAGTTTCTTCTCTGTTTCTTGAGGATAAACCTGGTGCGTATTCTCTCTCTGTATCTCTCTATTTTATCTCTCTCCATCTGTCAATTCTGTTTTCACATAGACCCGAATAAGGATGTAAATCCTAGCCTCAGTTATATAACAAGAATCATTTAATTGTTCTTAATTCAAAGTTTTTTATTTTTATTTTAGGTGTGGGGGTACTGCAAAGCTTTGTTACATAGATAAACTCATGTCACAGGGTTTTGTTGTACAGATTATGTTACCATCCAGGAATTAAGCCCAGTACCCAATAATTATATTTTCTGCTCCTCTCCCTCCTACCACTCTCCATCCTCACATACACCCCAGTGTCTGTTGTTCCCTTTTTGTGTTTATAAGGTCTCATAATTTAGCTCCCACTTATAGGTAAGAACATGCAGTATTTGGTTTTCTGTTCTTGTGTTAGTTTGCTGAGCATAATAGCCTCCATCTCCATTCATGTTCCCACAAAAGACATGATCTTGTTCTTTTTTATGACTATATAGTATTTCATGGTGTATATGTACCTTATCCAATCTGTCACTGATAAACATTTAAGTTGATCCCGTGTCTTTGGTATTGTGAATAGTGCTGCAATGAACATTCACCTGCATGTGTCTTTATGGTAGAACGACTTTTACTCCTCTGGGTATATAATTCTGCTTTTAGCTCTTTGAGAAATCGCCATACTGCTTTACACAATGGTTGAACTATTTTCACTCCTAGTAACAGTGGATAAGTGTCCACTTTTCTCTGCCACCTTGCCATCATCTGTTATTTTTTGACTTTTTAATAATAGCCATTCTGACTGGTGTGAGATGATATCTCATTGTGGTTTTGACTTGCATTTCTCTAATGATCAGTAATAATGAGCTTTTTTTTTCATATGCTTCTTGGCCACATCTATGTCTTTTGAGACGTATGTGTTCATGACCTTTGCTTACTTTTTAATGGAGTTGTTTGTTTTTTTCTTGTAAATTTAAGTTCCTTGTAGACTCTGGATATTAGACCTTTGTCAGATGGATAGATTGGAAAAAATTTATTTCATTCTGTAGGTTGTTTGTTTACTCTGTTAATAGTGTCTTTTACTGTGCAGAAGCTCTTAAGTTCAATTAGATCCCACTAGTCAATTTTTTCCTTTCATTGTAATTGCTTTTGGTATCTTTATCATGAAATCTTTACCTGTTTCTATCTCTAGGAAGGTATTGCCTAGGTTATATGCCGAGCTTTTTATAAGTTTAGGGTTTTACACTTAAGTCTTTAATCCCTCTTGATTTAATTTTCCTGAATTGTGTAAGGATGGGGTCCAGCTTCAGCCAGTTATCCCAGCACCATTTATTGAATAGGGAGTCATTTCTCCATTTTTCTCTGTCAGCTTTGTCGAAGATCAGGTGGTTCTAAGTTTGTGCACTTATTTCTGGGCTCTCTATTCTGTTCCATTGGTCTAGGTGCCTGTTTTTGTACCAGTATGATGCTGTTTTTGTTACTGTGGCCCTTTAGTATAGTTTGAAGTTTGATAATGTGATGACTCTGGCTCTCTGGCTTTTTTTTTTGTTTTTTTTTTTTTTTTGCTTAGGATTCCTTTAGCTTTTTTGGTTCCATATGAGTTTTAAAATAGTTCTTTCTAGTTCTGTGAAGAATGTCTTTGGTATTTTGATAGGACTAGAATTGAGTCTGTAAATTTCTTTGGGCAGTATAGCCATTTTAATTATGTTGATTTTTCCTATCAATGAGCATGAAATGTTTTTCTATTTATTTGTTTCATCTCTGATTTCTTTGAGCAGTGTTTGGTAATTCTCATTGTAGAGATCTTTCACCTCCCTGGTTAGCTGTGTTCTTGAGTACTTCATTCTTCTTCTGGCAATTATGAATAGGATTGCCTTTATGATTTGGCTCTCAGTTGGCTGTTGTTGATGCATAGGCAGACTGATGATTTTTATACATTGATTCTGTATTCTGAAACTTTGACGTTTTCCAGCTGAAGGAGCTTTTGGGCCGAGATTATGAGGTTTTCTAGATACAGAATCATGTCGTTTGCCAAGAGAGTTTGCCTCCCTCTCTTCCTATTTGGATATCCTTTATTTCTTTCTCTTGTCTGATTGCTTTAGTTAGGATTTCTTTTAATTCAAATATTACTTAATTTATATATTTAATTCAAATACTTGTGAGAAAGAGAATTTGATTAACTTTTCCTACCCCTTGTGTTATTTTATCCTGGATCTCACATCCACCTTTGGTCCATCTCAGGTCCAGTCAGCTCTGATTCATGTCTGCTGATACCAATAAAGCAACAGAGGCTCTGTATGTGTGTGTGTGTATGTGTGTGTGTGTGTGTGTGTGTACATAGTAAATGAGAAATGAATTTTAAAACTAAACTATCCAGTTTTTCTTTCATTAATTGTTCTAGAGAGGTTTGTGAGTATTGTTATAACATTCTTAGATTATACTCATTGGTAATCTGTCCTAATCAGTCCTCTCAATGAGTATTTAGCCATTAAATTGTAGTGTGATTAAGTAAAATACTATATTTTAAGTTATATCCATTACAAACTAAAGTAATGCCATTACATAAGGAGTAATCAGAAGAACTTTTGAGCCTCTACATTATTTTTTTTTTTTTTTTTTTTTTTTTTTTTTTGAGACGGAGTTTCGCTGTGTCTCCCAGGCTGGAGTGCAGTGGCGTGATCTCCTCACTGCAAGCTCCGCCTCCCAGGTTCACGCCATTCTCCCGCCTCAGCCTCCCAAGTAGCTGAGACTACAGGCGCCCACCACCACGCCCGGCTAGTTTTTTGTATTTTTAGTAGAGACGGGGTTTCACCATGTTAGCCAGGATAGTCTCGATCTCCTGACCTCGTGATCCACCCGCCTCGGCCTCCCAAAGTGCTGGGATTACAGGCTTGAGCCACCGCGCCCGGCCGCCTCTACATTATTATAGGAAAGGAATCAAAACTACAACAAAAAACAAAAATATGACAATTAAATGAGATGAAAGGTGCCTGCCACAATGTTTGACATATAACTGGTGATTTAAAAAATTAGCTATTATTTTAATAATACTAAGTATATGACCCTGTTCCCAGAAGTTTGCTTGGAAATTAAGAACTCTTACTTCCAGATAATCCCCTACCCCTTTCTTTACATATCTGAATTTTCTCATTTTTCAAAGTTCACCTCAATCACTACTTCCTATGTGAAGGTATAGCTTATCAATCAAGGCTCACACATGAAACCCAATTGACTTTATTTTTCATCAGGTACTTCATTTGGATGATACACAATATTTATATGTTGTACAATGTACAGTTATTTGTAATCTTGCATATTATTTACTTTTATTATTTATTTTATTTTTATTATTTATTGTATTTATTATTATTTGTATTTTTATTTTTTGTATGTCTGTGAGCCCTCATTCTATACCTAAATTGTGAATATCCTGAAAACAAAGTCTCACACACAATATCCATCATTGCACCATATGTTTGGGGGCAAGCATTCATATGATTTGTAGCAGGAATTTGTAAATAATTGATTTTAAAAGGAATTCTTTTTCAGTGGAATGGGACAAGGAAATGAAGTAGTTTTAATAATTTTTTTTTTTTTTTTTTTTTTTTTTTCCCCGAGACGGAGTCTCGCTCTGTGGCCCAGGCTGGAATGAGTGGCGCAATCTCGGCTCACTGCAAGCTCCGCCTCCCGGGTTCCTGCCATTCCGCTGCCTCCGCCACCACCTCGCCCGGCTAGTTTTTTTTGTATTTTTAGTAGAGATGGGGTTTCACCGTGTTAGCCAGGATGGTCTCGATCTCCTGACCTCGTGATCCGCCCGTCTCGGCCTCCCAAAGTGCTGGGAATACAGGCTTGAGCCACCGCGCCCGGCCTTAATAAAATTTTAATTTGAGATTTAAATTTGTTAAAAACTTTCTATTTTCTATGACCTAATGTTTGTTGTCCTCAGTTATATAGCTAGGTTTTTAGGAATTATAGGACTACTGAATAACTGAATACTCTTGTTCCGTTCCATGTCTTAAATTTTAGTTTATTTCTGCACACACATGCACACACACACACACACACACACACACACAGATTTCTTTTCTAAAATGATCATTAACTCCTCCAGAATTTTTGTGGCAAGCCACAATTATAAATAAATGTCTCAATTTTGCTAGTAAAGTCAATTTTGAAACTTTATGTGCTTTTTTGATCATCTGACATTTATATATTGCTAACGTGTTCAATCACTTCCACATGAGAGATGGATGAAGAAAAAGTCCAAATAATTATTTAGTTTTAAAACTTTCTAGGCAAAAATATCACTTATTTTAGTCATTTGATTTTTTATGCTCCATTTTTAAAAAAAATGCTTCATTGTTTGCATCACATCAGTGGTTCCAAAACTTCTACATTGATAGTAATCATTTGGAACACGAAGCTTCCTGTCTTTCCCTGGGAGATTCTGAGTCAGCGACTCTTAGGTGGAAGTTGTAATTTTAACAACAGTTTGTATTTTTAAATGTAACTTATATTCTGGCAGAATTTTATATTTTTAAAAAGTACCTCAGGCAATTCCTAACATCCAGGAAGTTTGGAGAAACATCTGTATGAAGCAGTTATTCTTCTTGTCTGTTTCCATCATTCCTAGTTACAAATCTTTGTGGCATCACCTAACATAATCACTAGTCTTATTGAGAACACCTCTTGCAAGTTGGATTTAAAGGTAGCAAAGCAATTAGAGTTTATTAAGCTTATTTTAATGGCAAAGAAAATCACTCACCTAAAAGTATTGCTAGCTGTTGAATTGTCTTCATTGCTTATAAGATATTTCTAAATAGAACAATTTACTGTCCTCAATCAATTATGTAGGGATCTTACAGATTTTATTTCAGGAACTATCCTGAAAGCACATTACTCATCTATAGGTTTCTTTTGTTATTGTTGTTATTTCAATCCTTTCAAAGTGCTCTTTGAAATAATTTTAAATGGGTTTCTGGGAAAAGTGGATAGCTTTGAACTTCAGTAGTATGGTTCATGTCACATGAAAATAAGAAAATGGGGATCATTTGTTGTTCAGTTCTTTTCAATACATACCTACCTCTGGTCTTCTTTTATTTTTATTTTTTTCATTTTTGCTGGCTACTTGTAGTTCAATCTGTAATCCACAATCATTACAGGTATTCTTGGGGCTTGAATATATTTGAACTGCTGAGCACAGAGCCTGTAAAGGAGAGGATGCTCACAGTGGGAAACCATTTTCCTGATAAATAAATGTACCACAGAAAATTTAAATTGCTTCCATTTTTTCACAGTGCTATTCTGTCAGTAAAACTAAGACATGTTCTTCGTTGTTATTTCTAGGTTTGAATCCCCTCTGTTCTAAGAGCTGTACAATTCTCTTTCTTATTTCTATTTTGAGTAAGAAGTTTGACCAAATGTTCTTCCTGGTGCAGCTGCCTGGACCCTGCTGTTTTGGTTTTGTGCTTCCATCTCATGGTAGATATATATACACACACACACACACACACATACACACACACTTTTTTTTTAACTTGGACTACATGGAATGATGAAAGTATTTAATTTTGACTCTTTCATTGAAGTAATTAGGAAACTCTAGGGTTATTCTGATTTGACTCCATATCTAGCATCCCTGGTCCTATCCTCTTAGCTGTTAATGATTGCCATTTGTGTAAGGTGAGTTCTTAAAACAGAGTTTTTACTGATAAGCAATTTTATACTTGTACAAAATTTATTCCCTCAGATTTCAAAAAACAATATTTGAAGATATTCTTTTTAAAAAATCAAACTGAAAGGAATTCCTTTATAGGATGTAAAACTCTGTGAAATAAATAGCATTCTATACATTTCTTATTTAAAGGTTTATAATTAATGTGTTTAGACAACAGTGCATAAAATTAATATATGCTCTCAGTCTTGGGTTGTCTGCATTTCTGATGATGGGACTTGTTGGCCTGTATGGTTTTAGAGTCATTCCAAGGTGAAAAATGGATCAGGAATACTCATATTATTCTTTGTCATAGTCTATTTGATAATCACCACCTAGAACCAGGGACTTCCTGGGTTCTGTTTTCAGTACACCATGGCATGCTATTATGTAATATCCCATCTTCTAAAGAGGGCACATCTTTGGATGAACTTCATGGTGAGACCTGAGTTGTGAAAATATTACTGTATAAAATTGTATATATTATCTCCCAACACTTAATAAAACTTTCTTGTTCATCTTTTGTTAGGAATTTTGCAAAAATTTGTATATCTTTTTCCCGTTTTTATAGTAATTTTTTCCCCTCTCTTCTCTTTGTGTCTCATCTAAATGAGTAAGTCTAATGTTTTTCTAAAAATAGAAAGGCAAAAATACACCAAATTGTAAACGTTGTAATACAGTACTTATATTTTACATTTCTTCTCTCAGTTATAACCTTTCTTTTGTTTCTACTTAATCCTCAGACTATTTTGAAATCACTTCAAACCTTCTTTACTCTTTTTTTCCTTCATGAACCCATGTTTACAGGCAGAGCAGGAAAAGCATTTACTTACGACTTATGATCATTTAAAGAATCAAAGTTTGTAATGCCTAAAACAGGAACAAGATGTCCTCAGAGTATTTTCTGTATTAGGCGTATCTACAAAGAGAATTAAATCTTTTAGGAGTCAATTCTAATAATGATGATGAGTGAGAATGAAGAAAATGGTATCACCTTTCACCATAAAATATTAGAATCAGATCAAATGAAAATATTTTGAAAATTTGAGGTTAAAAATAACAGATACAAATTAAGGTAGACAGCCACTACTATATTGAGAAATCCACTCTTGATCATTCAAAAATAAATTGCCTGGTTTGAAAAATTTAAATCTGTTCTTCTTTTCCTACTTCTGGTCACTACTCTGAAAATAATTCTACTTCATAGCATTTTTATAGAACTTGGGATAAGCAGCTACCATAACACATAAATCAGTACATCTTGGTAGTAATTCCATAACAATTTTGATAAGAATAATAGTGTTTGAGACAGAGAATAATGAACGAAAATGCAGTTAATTTGAAGTTTTCCTTTCAATATGTAATTTCACTTTAAGAGTTTTATATATCCTGCTATAATTGTCTCCTACTGATAAAACACACACACACACACACACACACACACACACACACCCCTACACAAAGGAGAAAGCAGGAAAAAAGAAAGAGAGAGAAAGAAAGAAAGAAAGAAAGAAAGAAAGAAAGAAAGAAAGAAAGAAAGAAAGAAAGAAAGAAGAAAAAGAGAGAGAAAGAAAGAAAGGAGGGAGGGAGAGAGGAACAGAGGGAGGGAAGGAAGGAAGGAAGGAAGGTAGGAAGGAGAAGATGGAAGGAAGATGACTGGTTGAAAAATCTCACAATTCTGGGAAAAAAAAAAAAAAAATGAAGCTAATGGTTAAACACTAACCACAATATAAGAGGAATTCTTCATGCTCTAAAATAGTACAACCCAGACTCCTATATTCTTGGGGATGTAGGACCTGTACTACGGAGAAAACCAGGCCACTGTCTTATACCCCCAACCTCCAGAAACTATGCCAGCCTTCGGAGGTAATCCTTCTTGAGAAAGTAAGAGTCGTTTTCCTTTCACCCATCATCAGTAAGTCAACAATTCAAAGACATCAAGAATAATGGAGGGGAAATTGATGGCATCACATTTCCTTCTGGAGGTGTATTTCCAGCATAAAGTGTTCTGCAGAACAGTAGAAATAGGCTGAGCCATAGGGATTTAGAGATTTTTCTGGTCAAAGAATTATAGACTGACTCAATTTCACTAGGACGTAAATACTTCTCTCCCTAGTTAAAGAATTATTGAAGGGCAGAAGAAAATATACCTTCATCCCACAGAACCATACTAGATAAATTTCTGGTCATTGCTGGAAATTGAACTGGAAGTACTGCACCTCAGCCCTGCCAAAAAGTGGTATATTCTTTCAGTCCCAGAGGACAACAAGAGTACAAAGATTAATTCACACATTCCTTTCTTCAGTTGGAAAACTTTTTCTTGTTTGTTTATTGTATATAGTAAGGGTGCACCTTGATGATTTGATGTGTTAATGTTGTGAAATAATCACAACCTAGCTGATTAACAGATCCATAACCTCTCATAGTTACGTCTCAGTGTGTGCTGACAACACTTAGGATCTATCCTCTCAGCACATTTGAAGTATACAGCAGAGAGTTGTTACCTATGGTCACAATGCTACACATTAGCTCTCCAGAACTTACTCATACAGCATAACCGAAACTTTGTACCCCTTCACCAACATCTCTCCATTTTCCCCTCCCTGCAGTCCTTCCCAACCACCAGTTTACCCTCTGCTCTCACCATACACAAAAATCAACTCAGAATGGATTGAAGATTTAAACATAAGACCTGAAACAATAAAACTTCTAGAAGGAAACATGAGGGGAAAGCTGCTTGATATTGGTCTTGGCAATGATGTTTTGCATATGATGCCAAAAACAGGCAACAAAAGCAAAAACCTAAGTGGAACAACATCAAACTAAAAAGCTTCTGTCCAGCAAGGGATACAACCAACAAAGTGAAAAAGGCAACTGAATAGGAGAAAATATTTACAAACCATATGATTGATAAAGAATTCATAGCCAATATATATATAAGAAACACATATAACTCAGTAGCAAGAAAACAACCTGATTTAAAAATGGACAAAGTGCCTGAATAGACATTTTCCCAAAGAAGACTTACAAATGGCCAACAGGTGTACTCTCAATATGTCATTAACCAGGATATCATGACAAGATAAAAAAAAATACATATATATATATATATATATATATATATATATATATATGGGGAGACATCTTATGAAAAAGATAAAAAATTAAATTAATTGCATAAAAATGAACAATATCCTCTTAACCACTTGGAAGAAGAATGAACTTGTGAAAATAATTTAATAACAGTAGATGATTTTACAAAATATCTGCTCTCGTCATTAGAAAAAACAATAAAAATTCAAACAAATGAACAAACAAAAGCAAAAAAATATGACCCTGTGGCCTGAGAGGGAAAATCATTAATAAAAGGTTAAAATTATGTTTAAAGCACATAGACGGACTCAGACTAAGATTTTTTTGAAAAAGGAAATAAACTAAATTTTTTTAAGTAGCTGAAAAAGAAAACGAAAGTGACATAATTAACTCCAAATTCGAGGCAAAGAACAGTCGAGTTAACATTGTACAGTATAAGTCATATTGAGGAACACTGTTAGAAATTTGATCTCAGAGTGTCTTCTTTGGAAACAGTGTATTATCTCCTCTCTCTCTAAACGTTTTTGTTTTCTAATTTATTGTTTATACCATTCCAGAATGGCTTACCACATAGCATCTTGAATTCAAATTTCTTCATGTCTTTTTTTTTTTTTTTTTTTTTTTTTTTTTTGAGACGGAGTCTCGCTCTGTCGCCCAGGCTGGAGTGCAGTGGCCCGATCTCAGCTCACTGCAAGCTCCGCCTCCCGGGTTCACGCCATTCTCCGGCCTCAGCCTCCCGAGTAGCTGGGACTACAGGCGCCCGCCACCTCGCCCGGCTAGTTCAAATTTCTTCATGTCTTAATTCTCAATTGTATTTTAATTTATGAGGGTAATGAGTTTGTTCTAGTGTGTTTCTCATTGCATTTATTAAATATTTGCAGAAAGCGTGCCTTTTAAAATGCATGCTGTCAAGCAATATACCTGTCTAACAAACCTGCACGTATATTCCAGAATCTAAAATAGGAATTGAAATTATTTTTTTTTAATGCATGCTGTTTGATAATATGTGACTAATATTTCCTTTTATGAGAGAACACATTCCAAGAAGAAACACTAAATTTTCTCATTCAAAGTTGGTAGTATAATATATATATTAAAATATTTACCATCAGTACAATTATCTAACTCCATTAACTAATCAGAACTTTTGACTGTGTGTTGGCTCATATGTGCTTTATCAGAATATTCCCTCATTAATCTCTCTAACACCAAGTTCAGCCAGTTGTTGTAGTATGTCAGCTTTGGTTCTAAAGATCTTATTGTACTGACTAATCTAGAATATCTGAGGTGCTGACTAGAGTCTACATATAGCATGAGGGTTTTGTTTTGTTTCTGTTTTTGTTTCTGTTTTTGTTTTTTTGAGTATGTTTTGAGTGTTTCTCTTAAGTAAATTTATTCAGTAAGACCTAGTGCTACTTGTAACCAGAACATACTCACAGAGTCACTATATTTTTATTGCTCCTATATCAGCAACTTTGAGAAAAGAA
This sequence comes from Theropithecus gelada, assembly GCF_003255815.1. Classification (NCBI taxonomy): domain Eukaryota; kingdom Metazoa; phylum Chordata; class Mammalia; order Primates; family Cercopithecidae; genus Theropithecus; species Theropithecus gelada. The sequence continues at coordinate 48,809,856 of NC_037675.1, read as the reverse complement.
GCCCTTTAATTTCAGACATCATATTTCTTTCTTCAAAGAGTTTATTCCATTTAATCATGTGCATTTATTTATCTCTCACATAAGGGCATTCTAACATCCCACTTGTCTTCTGATTTGTCCACTATCTTATGGTTTGACACCTATATAACTCTTTTAAAAGGTAAACAATTGGCCGGGCATGGTGGCTCATGCCTGTAATCCCAGCACTTTGGGAGGCTGAGGTGGGCAAATAACCTGAAGTCGGGAGTTTGATACCACCTTGACCAATATGGAGAAACCACGTCGCTACTTAAAAAAAAAAAAAAAAAAAATTAGCCAGGCGTGGTGGTACATGCCTGTAATCCCAGCCACTCGGGAGGCTGAGGCAGGAGAATTACTTGAACCTGGGAGGCGGAGGTTGCAGTGAGCCGAGATCATGCCATTGCACTCCAGCATGGGCAATAAGAGTGAAACTACTTCTCAAAAAAAAAAAAAAAAAAAAGTAAACAATTCAATTTTCTTGCTCACGTTGACTCAACTGTCTATTTTAGGATAAGCATTATAATTCTTTCTTGACAACCTTTCCATTATCTCTTAATAATCTAAAATATTATATCCCCTAAAGCCACATAAAAGGCAATAGAAATAGAGGGCTTGTCCTTCCCTCCTCTCCTTCTTTGGCTTGCAACACTTGTTACAAACTCATTCAAGAAATCTCAGTTTTTTTTCACAGTCCATTCTCACTCACTCATATTCTTTTTTTTTTTTTTTTTTGAGACAGAGGCTTGCTGAGTCACCCAGGCTGGAGTGAAGTGACATGATCTCGGCTCACTGAAACCTCTGCCTCCTGGGTTCAAGCAATTCTCGTGCTTCAGCCTTCCGAGTAGCTGGGATTACAGGCGTGTGCCACCACAGCCAGCTAATTTTTGTATTTTTAGTAGAGATGGGGTTTCACCATGTTGGCCAGGCTGGTCTCGAACTCCTCACCTCAGGTGATCCTCCCACGTCAGCCTCCCAAACTGCTGGGATTACAGGCATGAACCACCGCACCCGACCCCAATGCATTTTTTTTTTTTTTTTTTGAGACGGAGTCTCGCTCTGTCGCCCAGGCTGGAGTGCAGTGGCCGGATCTCAGCTCACTGCAAGCTCCGCCTCCCGGGTTCACGCCATTCTCCTGCCTCAGCCTCCAGAGTAGCTGGGACTACAGGCGCCCGCCATCTCTCCCGGCTAGTTTTTTGTATTTTTTTAGTAGAGACGGGGTTTCAACGTGTTAGGCAGGGTGGTCTCTATCTCCTGACCTCGTGATCCGCCCGTCTCTGCCTCCCAAAGTGCTGGGATTACAGGCTTGAGCCACCGCACCCAGCCCCCAGTGCATTCTTAAAAGCCTTCATGCTCATTTTGGCTTATTATTTTATACAACAGAAATGTTACAAGTTGCTTCATTATTCTCGTCTGTATAATGTCCATGCTTTATCATCTACTGTTCATATTTTTAAAAGGTGTTGCATGATACTGTTTTCTCATCTTTGTAGACTATTTAACAAAGCTGAATGAAGCGATTATATACGTATAAATGCCTTTCAATCACACTGTTATATCCACTTCTCCACTGTGGTTATTAGTGTTCATTTGTGAGTGCTAGCTTCCCAACAGTCCCCATTTCCAGGAGTGAATGTCTCCTGGTTATTCATATTTAATCTTTTCTCAAAGTCATCTTTGCTTGGAAGAATGTGCAATTATCTCACTCAGAAGAATGGATTCCAGACCTGCAGACATCCTGAAAGGAAATTTTTTATCATTCATTACTTCAGGTAATCATTCAACACACTTTCAGATCTTTAATTCCAGCCGTTTTAATAGGTGCCCATAAGCTAACATCTCAAACAGAATCTTTTTATCAAGACACCACCACTATTGAACTTGAGAAATTATTATAAGCTCAGAGAATCAGGTACATGTGTAAAAGCTTATTCTTACAGAATGTGAAAACTGTATACACAGTTTTAAAAACAAAACAGAGAATGAATAATAATATTTTATTGATACCTTAAGGACATTAAATAGTACTATTGAATTAGCTTGTAGGTGATTTTGGTCCTACGTTTTATATATTTAAATTACTAAAGAAATACTGAGATTATAAATGTACAATGGCCCAGTCATTCCTCATCCTATAAGGCAGAATGTAAAACATCATGATTTATGATAAATGATACTGCCTGTTTTTCACCCAGCTTCCCCTTCATCGTAAATAAATGTTCATGCAGTTCAGAGGGAAAGGAAAGTCTGTCACATGAATGCCATTTGCTCTGTCAGACATCAAAAATTAAGAGTCGGCTGCCTATGACACTCTCCCACCTCCCTGGATGAAATGCAAGTGTCAATCAATCACACGGATCAGCAACCTAAAGAACAAAGAGGCTACATTTATTAAGCTAACCCTCCCTACTGGGGGCCGTTTTCACAATTCTAGTAGCAGAGGGAGTACATATAATACAACAAATCGAAGATTTCAAAGAAATGTATGCTATAATTTTAGCATGACATTTAACATCTGCTACCTCATCTTTTAACATGTTCATCTACGTGGCTTAATATTCCACGAGATTAGAAGACTCACAGGAGCAAAGATATCCCTTCCCATTTCATCAGCTAACTCCAGTTCATGGAACTCACTGCACCTGATAGGTGTCAGTGCTCACCCAAAATCAGATCTCATCAGACGTTTCCAACTGCTTTCACCTTTTTAGCTCCTTTTATGAACTGGCTGTAGACTAGCCAATTATTCAGAGCTTGACAAAGGATTTCAGATAATTCTATAATTAAAACAACTCTTATCAGAATGACCGCTCTAAAATTTAGTTAACTAATATTCATAAGATCTTTTTTTTTTTTTGGCTTGAAATCGTGAGATTTCCAATCTTGTACTTTTCAATTTGGCTCGTAGATGATGATTAGAGTTAGACAGTCGTCTGATCAGGAGGGAAGAAATTACCAAGAAGAGTGAGAAATGAGTAAAACAGTCTTCTAGACAGTTCAAGATTTACTCAGAATTTACTATGTGAGGGAGATGATTATGACACTTATTTGGGTGATCTTTCACTGAGTAACAAATCACTCCCAGATTTAGTGTCTTAGAATGACACAAATTTATTATTTTTCACAAGTCTGCAATTAGAGTTTTGAATTTGTCAAAGACAAAAGACTTTAATATGCTTTGAAACTCTACAGCACTCCTTTGTAAGGAAAATTTTTATATTTAAATATGAGAAGGCAAAGGAATTTAAGAAATATGACAAAGCCGGAATAATCAAAAGTAAAACTCAGGCCTCATCATCAGTTGATCATACTTGAAAAGGTAGCCTTTACTTAAAGTTACTCTTTTGACATTTCTTCCATTTCTATAAATGTATATATTAATAGAGCATATAATAAATTATAATATTATTACAGAGCCAGACCATATGAAATACTTTAAACTTTATTAGAAAATGAGAAATTATTATAATTTTTTTTTTTTTTTTTTTTTTGAGACGGAGTCTCCCTCTGTACCCCAGGCTAGAGTGCAGTGGTGCGATCTCGGCTCACTGCAAGCTCCGCCTCCTGGGTTCACGCCATTCTCCTGCCTCAGCCTCCCGAGTAGCTGGGACTACAGGTGCCCGCCACCGCGCCTGGCTAATTTTATGTATTTTTAGTAGAGACAGGGTTTCACCGTGGTCTCGATCTCCTGACCTTGTGATCCACCTGCCTCGGCCTCCCAAAGTGCTGGGATTACAGGCGTGAGCCAGAAATTATTATAATGTTGATAAGTTAGGATAGACTGTTAAAATTAACCCCAAATTATTAGTGACATAATATAATAAAACTATATATTTCCCAGCAATACAACAGTTACTCTAATGTGCACGTAAAGTTGGTGGCCTTCCACAATGTGACTCATGGTCTCACATGCCTTCAGTCTATGTCTCTACCTTCCCCTAGAACAATGTAATTTTTGCCTTTTAACCAAAGCACAAAAAATGAGAGCATAGTAAAGATATAAGAATTTCTTAGCTATTTTGTCTTAGAACTAATAAATATCCCTTCTGTTAACATTATATTAGACAATTAGTTAAATGACCCCATCTAGAATGCAATGGGACTGGGAAATATATCCTTGGCTAGACTAGTGCTAAGGAGCAACAATTCTGTTTTTAAAGAAGAGCACAAATCTTTGGTAGACCGCTGGTCATTTCAGTTGCAGTATGGTAAAAATCTGTGGTTTGGAAGAATTCCTAAAGGTCATCTGATACAACTATATGTCTGATAGTTGAGTCCTTTTTATGAAATCCAGTAATTTTAAAAGTAACTAAAAATGTCTTAAAGTTTTCATAGGATTTACTTTTGTCATGAAATAGTTGATTTCATTCATTGTTACCTTTATTCACATTCAAGTTTCTTCTGCATTCAAGTAATATGGCAAAATACTATATAATCTACAGGTCATCAAATCTATTTATTGGATCCCTTCAGCCAAATCTGGGGAATCTTGTGAGCATGTTTTGAATGTGTACATCATGCATTAATGTGTGTAAGTTTGTGTGTGAGGGGAGGCATTGAGAAACTTTTGACCTGCTTCTACATGTGTGATAGCCTGCTTATTACCACTCAACACTGTTTTTTCCATCTTTAAAGAATTGTGTTCAAAATATTTGTTTTTAGCTATTAAAAACAAGTCTTTTTGAAGATTTTGCCCTTGAAATTGTACACCATATTGAGCAAATCTAGTGCCTCTCCATAATGGCATCCCTCAAAATGTACCCAAAGAAGTTATCTATCTCCAATTCCTTCAAACCAGTACAAGATATACGTTCTGACTATTCTCATCATTCTCCTCCAAACATTACTGAGTCTTTCCAAGGACTTCTCTTCTTTGTCTGGATATATTTCCATTTGCTTAATTTGTGTCAGTGTGGGGAAATGGCGAACATTTTACTGTAGCATATATTACTGCATTTTCATTTACATAGAGGAGGATAAAAAAAATCCACTGGGCAGGACCAAAATCTCATTATATTGAACAGCTAGCTGCCTAATGTATTCACTGTTATCCCTATGTAGTTAACAAAGATGCACAGTGACTAAAACTATCTTTATTACTACGTAGGTTTTTGGCCCATTAAATGCATCTATTTTCTCATCTTGGTAGACTGTCACATATACGTTAGCCTCAAAGATTCCTTTAGTTTATGTTAAGATTAGAAGGAAGCTTTAGCAGTCAGTTCCACATTCTCTTTTCCCAGAACCATATCCTGTTATCTGTGCGGCTTCCAAAGACAGGAAAATCTAGGTTTCTCAGAGTCCATTTTAATATACCAGGTATATATGTTGGAAGTGAGCAAAGTGATCAGGAAAAAAATCAAAAAAATCTTTTCCGTTCAAATCTATTTATGAGCACTTCATTCCTTCCACAGATTCACTAAAGTGTTTCCCTTACCCCACTGTCCTCCTTTGAGTATTCTTAAAGAACCCTTGATATACTTGATTCAAATTAGAGATCTTCTTCCCTGAGTAGGAGAGAATGACCTCCAGCTACTTCCTAAGGTTATAATATATGATGTTTAGCAAATCTTTAAAATCTGCAGGTAGGAAGCCTTATTTCAGTGATTAGGAAGGAGGATTCGGAGGGTTGTAGTAGTGGAGACAGACAGGGAAGAGTCCACTGAAGTGCCTTTTCTAGGGAGTAGCTGCCATTTTAGAGTCCCTTTTGTGGTGAGTCATGGTCACTGGCATATGTCATCTCTCTCAGATGAGTTAGAGAATAGAAGTTGAGAGCACCTGCCCTACAGAAATGTTAATTTAATGGTGCCTCAGCTAAGTAAGAATTTTTTATTTGAATCCTTAAGGTTATTTGAAAAGCAAGTCCTTCAGTTCTCTATTCCATTAACCTTTATTATACATTCCAATCACAATCACTTGAAAAAATTAAACTATTCACCATTTTTTTGCAACAATTGCAGTTCCCTTCAGCTTGAAAATAAGCAGTCCTTATTCATATTAACTAATACATTTTTTCCCATTCTTATAAAGGCTATATGTAACTGTCCTGAAGATCCTAATGCATCACATTGTAGTCAGTTCTCAAAAATGTCTTCATAAATTCTCATAGATGCAATAAGAATAATTCAGAATGACAGCTGATGAAAAACAGATGTTATCATTTGACACTGAGATTTTAAAATTTTATCCTTACATTTCGTTTGGAGAGTCTCTTCAGTATCTTTAATAATGTTAATGATGTCAGTGTCAATACAGCACTGCTTGGAAATTATTTCCCAATTTCTGACTAGCAGCTCCTCTGCAACTTATTTGAGGCTGGAAATAGATGATGCTCATTTAAATCTGATCTGTGAGATCTACCTTTCTTCTGATTGTTTTGCCTTGGGGGATGCTATTTTACGTGTTTCAAAAGATTTTGCTTAGAGAAAATAAAGGGAGAAAAATGACAGCTCTACAAAGTGTAATATTTAAATGCATTGAGGCATTGAGGGTCTAATATTTGTTACCACATGATAAGTCCCATTTTTAAGAAAGGAGTAAACCTCAAATCCATTTACCATATAAAAAGCTATCTGTACAAAAAAAAACCTTCAAATGAAGATAGATATTAAGAAAAAAGAATCTGTGTGGTAATGCATGTGTTAATTATATGGAAACATTGCACTATATATATAGAGAGAGAACATTGTGCACAATAATTGCATCAATTTTATGTCAATTTTTAAAAAGTAGTAACTAAATTGGAGCAAAAGAACATATAGGTTATCTATGTGTCAATGATGACTGCAAAAAAATGAAAGAATTTGAATTTATGGAGTCTTGTTTAGGCTATGAAAAATTTTTTTTCACATTTTTAGGTAGCAACTGTTTTTAAATCATGGTTTTTTGTTTGTTTGTTTGTTTGTTTATAAGAAAGCACATTCTGACCAAGATTCTGGAATATTTTCACAAAGCATAAAAAAGTTGGTCAATCTCAGCCTAGGTAGCTTTGCTTTTGCTCTGCATGATTATGTATATTTAGAAAACCTGAAACTATTTTTTTTTTTTCTATCTTTCATGTTACTTTTTGGCTATGTAGTTAGCTACAAAATCAGATACTAGTATTATATGACTGTCTCTAGCTATAGTTTTAATGTTATTAACCTCTTAAGTGTGTTTAACTGTCTCTGTTAAATCTATGTAATTTAAGAAGGTAAACTAAATGATTTCTAAGTTTACTTTTATTTACAAACAAAAATTTATGCTCCTTTGAAATAAAACAGTCACTGTGGCCAATTCTCATCAGTCCCTACTTATGAAAAGACTGTAATAGGCACAAAAAAAAGTTAAGAATATGTTCTAAATTGATTTATAGTAGAGGTGAGTCTAATAGTCTACTTTGCTCCTTCTGTAGCAAAGTCTTCATTTATTTCTGCTTGAGACCCATATGCAAGTCGAATGTAAAATATGAAATCTGCTTTTGTGGGTATAATAGTGTTTAAATGAAAGTATACTCTTTCAGACACAAATAGGGTTGAAGAGTTTCCAAAAGTAAAGAACAAAATAAGTGCCACATGCCTTCACATTTTTAGGAATGGTACTGGACTACTGTTGCAGGACAGGCAAAGACAAAATGCTAGTTTAATGAGTCCTTGCTATTAATCTAATTTTAAGGTTGAAGAATCTAATGTAATTAAGATTCCTCTGGAAATAATTGGAGAAATGCTTTCTTTTCACCTATTATCATCTGTTTCTACCAACACGATACTTGTGGCACCAAATGTGTAGGATTTTTCCTCGTATCAGTAACCAGTTCTCCAACTCTCTGGACAACAACTGGGCAACCTACAATTTAATGAGATTCTGACACTAACGATCTGGAGTTAGTATCAGATCCTGCATGTTAAGGACTCTGCTCCACATGACTGCCTCCACTTCAGATGCCAGTTGCAAGTCCTGGACCACTGAAATTTTTGACCAACTGGCAATAAATTCAGGGGTTTCCCGCAATCTCTTTCTTAATGCTTGATAATTTGCAGCATAAGGAACTCAGGAAGACACTTTATTTACTATTTCTGGTTTATAAAGCATACAAATGAACAGCCAGTGAAGAGGGTCATAAAGAGAAGTCCAAAAGTGTCCCCAGTGCAGGAGCGTCTGTCCTGCTAACTTAGGGTATACTACCTTTTCAACACGTGGAAGCGTCACCTGTCTGGAAGGTCTCCAAACCTCATTACTAAATCTCAGCTCCTCTTCTCTTCCAAGAAGTTGTGGGCAGTGGTATTGAAAGGTTGTTGGTGGGGGTGGGGGGATTGGAAGCAGACTTCAGGCTGGGCACAGTGTCTCACGCCTGTAATCCCAGCACTTTGGGAGGCTGAGGCAGTCAGGTCACTTGAGGTTAGGAGTTCGAGACCAGCCTGGCCAACATGATGAAAACCCCATCTCTACTAAAAATACAAAAATTAGTTGAACATGATGGCACATGCTTGTAATCCCAGCTGAAGCATGAGAATTGCTTGAACCCGGGAGGTGGATGTTGCAGTGAGCCAAGATCTTGCCACTACCCTCCAGCCTGGGTGACAGAGTGACTCTGTCAGGAAAAAAAAAAAAAATAATAATTACTTTTTTAAAAAAAGTATGCATCAAATAAAGCTTCGTTTTTCTGGAAACCAAAAGCTATCTAGGTTCTCAGCCAAGAGTTATCTACTAGAATAAAAGGGATTGCTGTTACCCAGAAAATTCCAAGGGATCCAGGAGCTCTTTGTCCCTCTGAAAGACACTCTTATCACCCCAATCACTCAGGAAAATACAGGGGTTTTAGGAGCCTTCTGTCAGAAACAAGGGACCAAAATCAATTTCTTATTTCTTATTTTACCACACCTCCTCAAGTCAAATGAGAGAATTTTGGAAGTGCCTAACACCCTGATATTTTGTTTCTGCCTGAGAAATTTAGAGACAATAAGCTTTGACTGGAGCTGTGTCCTCATCTGTGAGACAGCTCACTGCATTAGGAATGAAATCATTCCTACTGATGGTAAGAACAAAAGTCTACATTTCCCATGGACTGTAATGGATCACAGGACTGGGAACCATCTACAGTGAAGTTAGCGAGAATTTTGCTAGGAGTGCTGTCTGGAGGCACCAAATCTCTGTAGAGTTGACTACCATATGCCCCCATAGAATGTTAAGAATTGCCATCATAAATGACCAGCTAGAGAAGTTTATTGTTGTGTCTCCTGTCACTGTGGAGATTTTACATATAACCCACATCAGCATCCAACAAAGGAAAACACAGCATTAGTACTGAAAAACTACCATACAAGCCAGCCCAATAACCCACTGGCACCTGAGGCAACGAAGGAAGCCTTCTCCTTTTTCTTTCTTTGCCCCATTTCTTCCCTGCACTAATCCCCTAAATGGATTCAGAAACTGTGGCCAGGAAGTAGAGGGAGGCATTGGGGTAGGCACGAGATAAGAGCCTCACCTTTCTCTTGTCTTCAGCAAGAAATTTTCCAGGCTTGCAGTACCAAGCCAAGCCACAGTAGGGTATGCGGGAAAGCATTACCTTCTGTGAAGTCAGTAGCTTCCTAAATAGTTTCATTACTAAAATGGTAATGTTTAGCACGTGAGAGTATGTGAGAGCAGCATGAAGCTATTTTACTATCTAGAAGTAATAGGAAAATATTTCATCCATGGGTTAAGGAAGAATGAGTCCATGGGTTAGGTTTAAGAGAATAGTGTGGGAAAAAAATAAATTGTTTTTTGATGCTATACCATTGTGTTCAGCACATTCAATATAATGATTAGTGTCGCTACAAGAATGCATGAGATTCATTCATAGTATGTGAATAGAATTCTGTTGTGCCACACTTAAGTCTGCAATAGAGGGGGGCTAAAATAAATATCATGGATATTAATATCACCAGTTTAAATTTGACTTTAGAAAGTGGGTGCTCTCCGATCTCCCCCACCCTGTCTTTTACTTTTTTTATTTTCTACACCCACATACCCTGGCTTAGGCTTTTTTAAATTTTACTTACTTCTGGGATCTAGCTAAAGAGATGCAGAATAGGAGAGTGGATGATCTCACTGACAAGTGGGAGAACTATCTTTTTGAACGTTATGTAAACTTCAGTCTTGCAAGTCTTCATCATGCAAGAATTTTTTTTTCTCTTTTTACCCTGAGACCCCAACAACACTCCCTACTTTTGCTTTTACAAAGAATTTTCTTTTGAAACAAACCACCCACCAAAATATTTCTAGTATTTTCATTTATTTCACAATGAACCATACCCAAAAGGAAGAGGAAACTTATGACTGTTTAAACTGTAGCTCTGTTTAGACCTTTATAAGCTGTAATGAAACCAGGATAAATTCTGGGTCACAGTCATTGTTGTTTATAATGACTGATTCTGTAATCTTCCACTCAGATTTCTTGTATAATCTTCTCACACATAATTCCCAATGTATGAATATAACATTTTCCCCTGCTTCTTTGTGATTAGGTAAGAAGACAAAATTCCCAAGATGTTTTTGCTTTGTTACCTCCAACCAAGTACTCATACACATCTTCATGTAAAATTTCCTCTTTAATAATTACACACAGGGATGACTCTCTGATAGTTCTTTACTTTTTTAAGGAAGTGAGTAAAAAGTTGTACATAAGCGTGGATTTGTTAGAATCACTTGAAAAAATAATAGCTACACTATTTTGCAGGCTAAGACTACAAAGCTATGTGCTTGTCATGTAAAGTATTGACTCAAACTGACAGCCTTGTGTGTCCCTACAAGAGTCATGGAAATAAATTATATTTTGTTCCATTGTTTCTATTTTTCAGCTATCCTACCTCTACTATTGTGCTATCAAGAAATTGAATTCCATTTCTTACTCATTGCTTTGCTTTTTCTGTTTGTGCTTATCTTGTTCCAGACAATTTACAAAGGGACCACATGACATCCAATGAAGTTAGTGTGCAGTAATTTTTCTCTTTGTTCCCTCCCCTCTGCTTATCCCTCAAAGTATTCTTCATTTTCTTATTGTCACTATTTCTTATTGCTGTCCCTCTCTGGATTTTATTTTGTCTTATGAGTAAGAGTGGGTAAGAATACAAATTAAGAAATTAGTTACACTTGGGTTTTTTCAATAATTTTTTTTCATGAAGTTTTTCCTTATCACTTCATAATAAAGAAAGTTGACAAACATGAAGTCACAAATTAAAAAGAAAAAATAAAACTCTCTTGTTACAATTTAAATAGAGTATGCAAGGCATGATTTGCAACTTAAAAGTTGTACTGTTGTTTTGAATTCTGGGGATATATGAGGGAAAACATTTACTTTCAGAGGCTATAGATGCTTATTCTCTGAACAATGTGTGTAAACAGAAAAGGTAACTACAGCCAGGTGATGAAGGTGGCCAAAAGCAGACATTTTTCCATGACCTTGCTGCTGTTCCAAGTGTGTTTTATCTCTTCCTTCCTTTCTTCCTTCTTTCCTTCTTCTTCCTCCTCATAGTCAACATTGATATTCAGTGTGGGAATCAAATGCCCCACCGCTGAACTTCACTTATCTTCAAAAATGGAGAGAGCATACCAGGAGACTTGAGGTGACAACCAGGATCGATGTTTTCTGTTCTTACTTTTGTTCACCCATACCCCAGGTTTAGCACTTACCTTTACACTAACCATCTTTTCCACTTTCTTTCTCCATGCATACCCTAAAGAGTCTCACTTCAGAGCAGATACTGTGATAAAGACTTAATCTCTGACTAATTAACTTTCTCGAATGCATCATTGCACATTTTATAATACTTTGAGTATATAGTCCTTAAAAGTAGGTATTATGTCACTATTCAGTTAGGTTATGGTATATATAGATTTCAATGTACAACTCCTCCCTTTAAACTTGACAAAAGTAAGGTTGAGCTGGTAAATCCAGTCTTAGTGACCTCTCATGGAGTGCATGATTCACTACTATTACAAGCTAAGACTATGAGGCTTAGTGACCATTACATCTAATTACCTACCGTCAAGTTAGCCCTTCCATTTTTTCAAAGGTCTGGTGAATAATCAAGGTTTTAATACATGATGACCCTTTTGAAAACCCAGACGTCTTACATGCGTGCTTTATGAATATAAGATAGAAAGTTTTACTCTTTAGCAGGTGGCCTACAGGCAGTCAAATTGCCATTCATTTAGAATCAAGATGAGCTGTCATTTAAACATGTACTTCTGTCCTTTTCCCACCGTCTTTCCATGCCACCATAACGGTGCTCTTGATTATCCTGGCTGATGATCTCAAGAGCAATAACAATGTTAAAAAGAGAGGCAAGCATCAGGTTCTTATGGGGCCATGCTCCAGAGCCATCATCTGGTTTCTCATTGTGATGATGAAGCATGGTTACATTGGCAAATTTGAAATCGTTGGTAATCACACATCTGGGAAAAGAGCTGCAAACCCCTCAGGCAGGTTAAACAGGTGTGGCATGATTAACTTCAACTTTGATGTACAACTCAAAGAGCTAGAAAAATGGCAAAATAACTGCTCTTCTCCAGTCAGTTTAGTTGTGTTGACAACCTCAGCTGGCATCACGGACCATAAAGGAGCAAGCTGAAAGTGCACAGTAGGGAAAACCCTGGGGATTATTTTTTCTAGGGATGTAATGCTTACAAATAAAATGCTCAACAGATAACAAACAAAAATAAAAGTAAAATAAACATGTACTTCTTTAGTGTTTCTTATGTGCAAGAACCCATGCCATGGAAATGATATATACCTTCAATAACGTTATAATCAAGTGATTGTGTTGCAGCAAAAAGGGTATCCCCAGAACCTATGTAGGAAGGAAAGGTACAACTTTCAGGAACAAACTTAGGATTGAAGAACATCCTCGGGAGTTTCCAGGCAGAAGGCATTGGACTCTCTCCCTTATGGATGCCTAAATTCCAACACTCACCTGAGACCTCCCTCTTTAGGGACATCCCTAGTCATATATAGGTGAAAGGTGTCCTTCTTTGCAAGGGGCAGCTTATTGATATCTCAGTTTTTATTCTGGATTTGTCATTCTTTGAAATATTGCAGGCATTTGAGGATGAACTTGGGTAATTAGTACCATATTTGATATTCTTTTATTATAAAAACAAAATATAACAAATGCATAATTTATGGACTGAATTATGCAATGGTGAAATGCAAAACAATGAATATTTATATAGTAAATATACAGACAGAAATACATATATAGAAAAGTCTAATTCTTTTAATTTTGTGAGCCAGACCACACAATTACCATTTTCTCATCTGTTTTGAAGCTAGAGCTCTCCTAGTGTCATATAATAGTTCTCTATATACAAGGGGGATACATTCCATCATTGTCAGTGAATACCTGAAACCTTGGATAGTACTGAACACAATTGCCACCAGTTGGAACACATTTCTGTTCATGTCTTCTACCCACAAATTTAATGCCTTTTATATCTTAACCGAGCATTTATCATGCACTCTGGACATAACTTTGGCAGTTTGAGGTGCAACAGCAAAACGAATGAATTTCTTTTTGCCTCTTTACAATTTCATGATCTCGAGAGTTGTTCTCACTGTAGATCTTAGCAAGTTCAGCATACGGTTTTTTTCTTTACTTAAGTTGAGAACGTGCACCGTTTCATTTAAAGAAAGTACTTTATGGCTTCTCTTGGACGTATGTTAATTGCTAGTATCACTATTTTTGCACATTGGGGCCATGATTAAGTAAGATCGGGGTATTTGAACCCAAGAAATGCAATTCAGTGACAGTCCATCTGATAACTGAGATGGTTAAGTGACTAAAGGGTGGGTAGCATAGGCAAGATGGGTATGCCAGAGGGATGATTTGTCTTCCAGTGGGACAGAACAGGACAATGTAAGATTTTATCACGTTACTCAAAACAGCATGCGATTTAGAACTTAGGAATTATTTCTGGGAGTTTCCTTTTAATATTTTCAGATCACAGTCGACCAAGAGTAAATGAAATTGCAAAAAGCAAAACTTTGGATAAACAGGGACTTGAATACACAGATGTGGTATCCGCAGGAAGGTGATGGATATGGGGATTAGAGTACATGCTCAGCTTCATGGTGCCTGCATTCCATTTGCTGTGCCTCACTTTTTTAATGCCTTTAAACTTTTGTTTGCCCATGTAGGAAATGAGGGGTATGATAATACCTATAAGGTAGAATCATTGTGAGGATAAATTTGTTAATACTCTGCTCCTGCCTTCACTACTGACCTCATCTCCGGTGAGATTTCCTGCTTACATCACCTCAGTGCACCAGCTTCCTCCGACTAAGTCCCAGACCAGGTCATGTACGCCTCTGACTCCTGGCTGTCTCCCTGTGCTGGAAACACTGAACCTAAAGACAGCTGCCTGCCTTACTCTCTCATGGAGGTCTCTCTTCAGATGATCAGAGAAGCCTTTCTTGCTATTTATTCACCATTAGGTCTGTACCAACTGGGACAGTACCTGACACTAAACAGGCACTCAATCAATGTAAGTTCAATGAAGAAATAAGTAAATGTGTATACATACCTTAACCAACTACTTATCACAAAGCAAGAACTCAAAGTATCCTCTCCGTTGCCTCTAGTATCGATTATATTGTTAAAAATTGATCCCAACCTATGATAAATCACACGACAAGTAGTGATTGTTTGAGCCCCCACATTTTCTACACCACAAGCCTGTTGACCTTTTCACTGGACTGCAATGAAGGGTTTTTTTCCTTTTCCTAAATAGAACCTTAAATCAATATATTTGACTGGGTTATCTATTTTCTGAAATCAAATAGGAAAATATTTGTTCTGTTGCACAAAAATATTTGTCCATTGTGCATTTGACACTGATTCTATCCCAAGAGACATTGTGGCAGCTGTTTCTGATCGTTCTCAGCTTTGTACTCATGATATTGGCCCTCATTAATAAGTTTCACTAAAACTTCAAGTACTGATTTGTATTTCTATTAACAGTATTCTACCAGTTGGCATAATACCGTATTTAATTCTATAGTTTATCTACCAAGTATATATTCTGGTACTCTGTTGGTTGTCATATGCTCTTTGTACCCATTATAAATCTGATTTTCAAAAAATTGTAAATTCCATGAGGAAAGGGAGTCTATACGGCTCAATAATATAACCTTAGTACTTATTGATGCTTAATATAAGTTTGTTGAGAACATATTTATTTATATACTTATTTTGGTAATTAGAGTTAGATTATCTCTTAATTTTCCTACTTTGTACTTCACAATGTCTTAAAAAAATGCTTTACTTCCGTCACTTATTTGACTTTTTAAACATTTGCACTTTTGCGCAAATGTGCATTTTGAACAACCTCAATTGGTCTGTGGAATTTCAATCAATGAAATCCAGTCGGGGGTATTCATTGTGTTCCTGAAGCCTCAGCAGTCTACCTGCTCCCTGTCTGGCTCAATGCTACCTGCATTGTGAGCCCATTCTGTTTCTGCTCTCCACACTTGCTTTCCGTGACCAGCTGCCCTAGTCTACACATCACAACCTGTTCCCTTGTTACGTTGTTCTCAGTTTGGAATTTCTTGACTCTGCTTGATCAAATCTTGCCTATTAAAGGATCTCATCAAGAGCTTTCTTAGCTCTGCTACTTTGCCTGATCACTCAGTTCAGAGTTCATCGGTCTCACCTTTTGGCTCCCGTAAACTTGTATTTATCATTCTCTTTGTGGCATGTATTTCCTTCCTTGCTTTATAGTTGCTTTGCACAGATCTGTCACTCTTACTGTATTATAATACAGCTGAAGGTAAGGAATGTTTGTTTGACTGTCTATTTGCAGTCCCCAAATGAAATCAGTACTTACCATGTATTCAGTTATTAGCTGTACCCTTGAATTTAATTCTACCTCTGGAAAGGGTAAAGGGCAGAGATAAGAGAAGTAAAATTTTTTTACATAATGATACCTTGGATTCCAGGGGAAATAATCACATCTTTCCCTATAAAGGAAAACTGTGAGGACAAAGGGCACCCCCAGAGTGACAGGAAGATCTCATTGTTTTTGATATTTTGACAATTCCGTTTCCAGGGAATTTCTAGAAGCCTACAGAAAGGGTAGAATCACGCTGAGTAAGACTCTGGGGTTTATTTTAGCTTTTCTTTATTACTTTATGGTATCTACCAGAGATACCAACTAGAAGAATTTCTTTTCACTCTTCTCTGGAAAAGCAGTTATATAAAATTGCCCAGTGATTCTGAGTTTTGCCAATTCTAGGTTTAACAATTACCTGTGACTTAAGTTGCCCTCACTCTCCCAATAAGCAGGCCCTAAGACAAGGTTTCATGAGACAGTGATGTACTAGAAAGCATTCCCATGAGTGAGGAAATGGCACAGGAAAGGGGAGGACAACAAGTAAGGATGTGAGATAAACAAAGTCCCACGGACATAGTCTCTCAGGGGAGCTCTGGTAATAGTGGAGATCACACTTCAGAGATGTCAGATCAGGGGCCAGATATTTATACGTCCTCATTAAGGTCTGCCCCAAATGTGCATTTTTTTCTGTGGGCAGGCAAGGCAGGCTGCAGCAGCTGAATGGCTGCTTTCCTCCAGGGATCCTCAGGGATATGTTGTTGGGAGTGAGACACTGGAGTCAGTACATGTGATGGGGAAACAATCCTAGAGGTATGGATGGAGCAGTGACATTGTCTGCACTGTGCTACCTATACTCCTGCAGGTATCTGCTGAGAATCTTGGCACTAGCAAGAAAGGTGGAAAGAATAGTGCACCCCAGGTGCAGGCAATAGGAAGGTACATTTTCTTTAAAGAATTTACAAACCAAAAAAAAGAAAAAAGGCTAAAACTCGGTCTACTTTTTATTATCTTCATGCACCAACAATGGTGGAAACTGACTATTAAAATACTTCTAGCCCTGATATGCATACACACTCATACACACACACACTCCCTTAGTGCATAACTGTCCTGGCCCATTCTTAGGTACTTGAGTACATATAACCATAATCCCTGCCATGATTAGACAATAATATTTAGACTATACATACATACATATACACACACACACACACACACACACATATGTAAAAAAATTTAGTCGGTCATTATCCCTGTAGGTACAAATAATTTGGCATTCTTTTTAAACCACATGAAATCAACCACAAAAAAAGAAAGTGCTTTTCTACAGCTATGAAGTATAGATGTGTCTTTCTGCAACTGAATCACCACAAGCATAGAGGGAGTAGGGACAGCTGAAAGGGAGCACCACTGACAATGGAGAATGTTAACCTAACATTGTAATTCATCCATTTTACAAATGTTTCTTGAATGACTACTAGCTGTTGGATACTGATTGCTATGCACATTTTGTGATAAATGATTATGTAACTATAAATTATTCCATTAACATATTTAGGAGATAAACGTACACATACATACACTCACAAACAGAGACACAAAACATACTTACATATACAAACATCAACTGTGCCTATATCTATTTATATCATGGTTCATTTCCTTATTTGACTTAAGTCATTGCCGTATCCCTCAATATAACCTCCTATATATATCTCTATCATAACTAACTATTCTAAAGAAAGACTCCTCATCTGTTTGGAATAACTTCTCTTCCTTGCCTTTCTTTTTTTTATTATTAACCAGAGCACTACTGCAGTTTATTACAGCATCCTGAGCAAGACAAAAGGACCTAATTCACTACAGAAGCCTAATGCATAAATTCTGCAGATTATTTGCTAGTGAGTCAGCCTATTTACCAAGATAATTCAACTTGCAAATTAGTCATGTAGAAAGATTTAGTTGGCGAAGATAGAGTAGGCACATTTGCCCTAAAAATAGACACACTATGCTTGTTCCTAAGGCAGTACAGTAGCACCACACATAAGAGACACAGTGAAGCAGCGAGAGACTTTTTTTTTTTCTTATCCAAATGATCAATTCCTTTCCCTGATAGAGCTTGGAGCACATTGCCAAGCATTTGTGCCAGTTTTTTCTACACTGGAAAATAAACCGTGGCCCATGCTAATGAATCAGGCCCTAACAGCACCAATTGGTCTGGTTCTTCTTTTGCTTTTTGCATTGCTGACATTTCCTCCTTCCAGCTTGGGAGTTGCAGCTGCAGGGATAGAGCTGCAGCATATTTCTGGCTCCTGTCTCTTGAAAATGTCATAATGGAGCTAGAGAGGGAAGTAGCTATACTGGTTTACACATATGAGAAACGGGAGCCGTTTAGAGCCTGATCAGGAATATTTGAAATTATGTGAAAAATGACTGGGGCTCTAAACAGTTCCCATTTCTCACATATGTAAACCGGTGCTAGGCTGCAAGGTCAGAACACAGTGTTTACCTATCAAGTTATATCCATATTTCTTTGAGGGTTGTGGGATGATTAGATATATGTGCCACTCCTTTCTAGAGAGGACAGTAATTTTCGGTATGCTGTTGAGTAGCCTCCCATTGCAAAATTGCAAAATCTAACCTTACTCTTGCATTGAAGGTGAGCTAAAATCTTTACCTTTAGATTATTCTATTTTTAGACCTCAAGTTTGCAAATGTAATAGGAAGCTAAATTCATGCACAGACGGTTAATAAGAGTACAGTTCAGTAATGGATAAGTTGTACCCAATCCTTCCACTGGTGTTTCTGAATCATACCTTAATGTAGAATGGATTATAACAATTAAGTCTAAAGGTACTTTAGAATGAGGTCTTGAGAAATACATGGCTCCATGTATATTTGACAAGCTACCTATAATGGGAGGAATTCTTGACTAGAAAGACTGGTACTGTGCTTTATGAGGAAAGATGCCACACGTAAGACTTGACCTTATGTAGTGCTCAGAAAAATGTTGCCTTTATTAGAGTGTAGCATGACTACTCAGAATAAACTGATGCTAGAGCTCATTAATGAGGCTTATTCAGCAAATTAGCCCTACAGTGGATATGCTTGCATATTGCTGGACTGAAATACCAATATTTGCATGTGTTTTTCCAGCTGTGCTTGTTTGTTTAATTTAAATGATCAGCTGCAGATGAAATTCTGATCATATTCTTAAATTAGGAGATGGCCCCAGTTCCTTGATCACATTTGAAGGCTGATTTGTTTCACACAGTAACTTCCTATCATTTGTTGCCTCCACTCTACTCTGTACTTCATTTGAAATTTGGCAACCCATTCCATTTACAAACTGTGGGTGGATTTGAGTACAAGACATGAGGAAATACTATAGCCACTAAAGAAATGGAGGCACAGACATTGTCTTCTAGCAATTTGCAATCTTTCCAGAGTTGCAACATATAAGCAACATGGAACAACTGGAAATATATCGAAGATATGAAATGGAATCCAAATACTAGCTGTTATTTACTGAGATTTACCATATACCCTTGACTAGGCCACGGTTAGGTGCATTATCACATTTAATTAAACCTCTCAAACCTATAGTAGGCAGCCTTATCATACTTATTCTCCAGTTGAAATATCTGAGGCACAAGATAGTTGAATATTTTGCTTTAAAATCTGAATGCTAGTAGTCCATATAGTTAGCCATTATTTCATACAGTTATATGTTTATTTAATTGCTTTGGGTTGGAGAGGAGTTAATCTGACTTCATTTCTTACAGAGGTGAGTTTAGAGGAATTGCCCCCCTACCAAAAAAAAAAAAAAAAAAAAAAAAAAAAAGATACTATTCTAGGCTAAAAAGAATGAAGTAGTGTGCCTGCTCTTTAAGTAGCTTTTTGCTTGGTGTTAGAGAGAGACAAATCAACCAAAAACTACACTGCAGAATGGGAAGTACTGTGGTAGGTATACATGCATACAACTATGATGAACACACAGAGGAGAACTCAAGGGCGGCTAGATCTCATTATTTTTTCTGCAAGGTACAGGTGTAGCGAGCATGTATCAAGAACTTGGATCCTGAGCTAATGCTTTCCTCAAGAAATGAACTGGCTAGACTGCAAGCTTGTCCAACCCGCGGCCAATGGGCTGCCTGTGGCCCAGGATGGCTTTGAATGAAGCCCAACATGAATTCATAAACTTTAAAAAAATTTTGTTTTTGCAATTTTTTTTAGCTCATCAGCTATCTCTAGTGTTAGTGTATTTTATATGTGACTCAAGACAATTCTTATTCTAATGTGGCCCAGGAAAGCCAAAAGATTGGACACCCCTTTGCTAGAGGATAGTTTCTATGGTTTCCCTAAAACCCTGGGTATTATAAAGAAATATGTTGTGTTCACCCAGAGAGTATGGTACACTCCATCAGGTGAAGTTCTTTTCCCTGCCATTCTTCTAGTTTATCTATGAAGTCCAGTTGGGGTCCCCTCTTTATACAACTTAAAAAGAAAATGCCATTTGTTCTGCTTATCTATACTAGTAGAGACTGACTGCATGTAACATTATGAAACTCAGTTTATACATAAAGATGATTCTGTATAACTTAACATGAAACCTATTTCTAACCCTTGCTACACTAGACTGCTTGAACTATTATATAAACTTTAGACATTTTAAAAAGCTTGAATTTCTTATCAGCTTTCATTTATCCCTGTTAGAAAGACAACTTCTCAAATTTAGAAATGAAAACACTGGGAATATCAGCAATATATTTATGGATGAGTTTTCCCTGAGATGTCCCAGTTTGTAGACA
The DNA here is from genome assembly GCF_003255815.1 of Theropithecus gelada. Taxonomy (NCBI): domain Eukaryota; kingdom Metazoa; phylum Chordata; class Mammalia; order Primates; family Cercopithecidae; genus Theropithecus; species Theropithecus gelada. The sequence goes on along the minus strand of NC_037675.1, from coordinate 48,789,178 downwards.
ACTATAATCTATGGACTTTACTATTGAGGTTTTGGGTGCACAGAATGTAGGAGTCAAGCTTGAGAAGCCATTTTGGTCATAAGGATGGCCTCTCTGACTAGAAGCGACCAGCTTGAAAGAGAAACAAAAAAAGGAAAAGAGTCCCCAGAAAAAAAGCCTATGATTTTAGGTCAGTTGGAAACACTAGATTTTCTAGAAAGACATTGAATGATGCAAACTGTTTGATGGCCATGTTCTGCCAGATTCATAGGGAATGGATCTGAGAGAGCTGAGCCCAGAAGCATAAAGTCCAGGGGGCACTTTTTCAGTAACCTGGCCATGAGGGAGTGGAATCATCCATCACAGTGTTGTTGGCAGGAACAAAAAGCCATGTGCTTCTCAGTACAAGAGAGGTTTGGCAGGACTCACATTTTTCAATAAGCCTTTAATACTTGTGAGTTGTTACCATGAATGCAAATGGCCATTCATGATGACTCTAGAAAGTTTGAGAAAACAAATTAAACATTATTGTGAAGGCCACAGTAGTCACATGGCCTAGGTCCTAGATAATGCTAAGCCAGGTGGTTAAAATGTGGGTTGAGGGTTTTGTGAGTGAAATCTACTGATGCTCAAGAATGCCAATTTCTAGGTTATACTCAGACATGCTGCTGTGGTCCACACTTCAGAGCCCAAACCCTCACTAATGTATGGGTCCAGGTGAAAATGTGCACAATCCCTATTTAGGAAATGATGGGTAATTTTGGAAAAAGTATACAACAGCCAAAAATATTTGCATTACAGAAATGTATTTAAATGTCTGGCAGAACACAAAATCTTGGTTTAGTTAAAAATTAAGAGAATTGGGTATATTTAGAAGGGTACAATGCAGCAGCTCTTTCTCATGAGTGATACGTTCACTAGAGCTAAGCGTGGTAAATAAGTGTATTTGCCTACATAAAGTGCAGTTGTATATTGCAATGTTGGTTTGTTTTGCTTTGTCTTGTTTTTGAGATGGAGTCTTGCGCAGTCTCCCAGGATGTAGTGCAGTGGCGTGATCTCGACTCACTGCAACCTTCACCTCCTGGGTTCAAGCGATTCTCCTGCCTCAGCCTCCTGAGTAGCTGGGATTACAGGTATGCACCACCACACCTGGCTAACTTTTGTATTTTTAGTAGAGACGGGTTTTCGCCATGTTGGCCAGGATGGTCTCTAACTCCTGATGTCAAGTGATACACCCGCCTCGACCTCCCAAAGTGTTGGGATTACAGGCTTGAGCCACTGTGCCTGGCCTCAACATTGGTTTTAATTAAAGCATTATAAACCACCATCTTGAAATAGTGGGGTTCAGAGTAACCAGATCAAAATTTATGCACCCCACACTTAAATGTTGCTTCTAACTATAACTAAATAAAACTAGAAAGTAACTACAAGGTGGAAATGACATTAGCCCATTCAACACAAGCTATATTTACCACTTCCCCTATATCTTTGTGATGTACTTAACATCTCAGCCATCTTTCGGCTATCTTATCATGCACGATCTGTTAAATACTTTATTTTAGGCAATAAATACAAAAGTCCACATTGCTTTTACATATACACTGAGAATGATATTATACCTTCTTGGACCTCAGAGAAATAGTCTAGAATTAGTGAGAATCACTTGATCAAAGTGTAAACCATGTTAGCTTTCCAACTGAAAAGTCACTCAATAAGCTATGAACTCAATAGACAAAGTTTCACAATGCTACAAATTATCCTAGTTCTATGAGATATGACATCTGTTATCTGTTTTTCATATAAATTAAAGGGTAACATTAATATACTCAGTAGCACAAAACCCCTATAAGTAACAAATTACTGGATAGTTTTTAAGTAAACTCTGTATCTGAGTATTATTGAAACAGTTGAATTTTTGTCAAAATTGAAATTATCACAGGAAAACATTCATATGGCAAGATTAAAAAGGGCACCTATTCAATAATTGATAAGCTATTCTTAAATGATGATTTCCTAAACTGGAGAATCTTAATGTATATTTTTGTCACCAAAAGTCTTATTTTTTGCTATCAAGATGACTTTTTTCAGATATGAAAAGCTTGTATTATTTAAGAGATATATTCTCTTATTATTTAGCAATGATTTAAAATTAATTTGAGAATGATAATTATGGATACATATGCTAATATCAAATATGTCCACCACATGATTAAATTTTCAAACAGATGCAAAACTTTACAATGCCTGATAATTGTTTCACTGACCATATCTCAAATTATTCTCTGTGAAGCTTCAACACATTCCTGAATTAGCACATGTATTAGTTTCCTGCATAGCTAGATGAGATATTTAAATAGCAGATAATGCTTTGTCTGCTTTGAATAACAAAGAGATGATTTCATTTTTCTCAGTGTGCTTACAATTGAAGTCTACAGCTTTATTCCATTTTCATGGAATAACAATGTAAATGGCAGCATCACCCCCACAACATTTCATTTCCCTGATGTCCTGAATCCAGAATTTCTAATTTCCCTTAGTGAATAGTTTTTCAAATGTCTCCTTAGTTCTGAATTAGATTTTATAAAGCTTTAGGTAATATCTTCATTAAGATATCAGGCTACTTGCTTCAAAACTGGCAATAGTCATCTTGATTATTTTATAGGGTAAAAATATTTTTCACAGTGATTTTAAATTATTTCAGTTCTCTTGTCTTCTCTATTTTTCTATGTGTTTAGCTTTGGTAATTGAAGAGTAGTTTCTCCAAAAATTCAGGTGGATGGAGGAATCTCACCTTTTTTCTTAATCAATACTTAGTGTTTCCAGAAGACAATCCTAGTCAAGGAACCAAGTAGAAGGAAGAGAGGCCTCTGTTTCCTAGAAGGACAACTCTGCTGGTTTTAAGGTTTCTATGTCTAATAGTATTAAAATGCTTTTAATAATAATAAAAAAAAAGATTGACTGTGGTTGTGACCATCTTATAACTAACCAAATTAGTATTTCCCCTCGAACACTTTTTTCTAAAACTTCCCTATGCTCTGTGTATCCCCTATCCTTTCTCTTTTAAAAAGGCAGTTATATCTCTCATTACCTACTCAGTACATGCCTTCCTCATGTGATCACATGGACAGCTCCTGGAGAGTCATTCTTCATCATCTGTGTGTCCCAATATTTGACACAATTCCAGGCACATGGTAGGTATTCGATAAATAGGAAAGGAATTAATGAAATTATATTAATACCTGGGTTCTGATATGCAACCAACTTCTAAAATAATTATTATTCTTCAAAACTCTAATCTTCATCTACCTGCATCATCCAACAAAATAAAATAGAGATGATTGTTTCAAACTAGAGTTTCCAAAATGTCATTCCTCAAAAATTCATTGCTTAGAATATATTGAGACTATATTGCACAAATTAGTAATATCAAGATTGGAAGATCAATTTTTGTAGCACTCATATTTAAAATTTTCTTTTTTTCAAATTTTATATTCAAGACAAGCATTATTTTTTTTCAGAAGGACACAGAAAGTATAAGGTAGTTAATAAGGCCTTAGTTCATATAAGTGAAAATATGAATATACTGGTGGACTGAGATCTTATCCTGTTTTCAATTAAATATACTATGGAGAAATTTCAGCTAAAGATTCCATGGAGGCCGGGCGCGGTGGCTCAAGCCTGTAATCCCAGCACTTTGGGAGGCCGAGACGGGCGGATCACGAGGTCAGGAGATCGAGACCATCCTGGCTAACACGGTGAAACCCCGTCTCTACTAAAAAATAAAAATAAAAAATTAGCCGGGCGAGGTGGCAGGCGCCTGTAGTCCCAGCTACTCGGGAGGCTGAGGCAGGAGAATGGCGGGAACCCGGGAGGCGGAGCTTGCAGTGAGCTGAGATCCGGCCACTGCACTCCAGCCCGGGCGACAGAGCGAGACTCCGTCTCAAAAAAAAAAAAAAAAAAAAAAAAAAAAAAAACCATGGAGAAATTTCTTCTACATGTGATGCAGATAAAATAGGAGCCAGAAAGTGCATATAAGTTATTAACTTTAATATACAGATTGTTATCCCAAGGACTTATAAATCTAATTTAGCAGATATATATGAGATAACACAGTATGACACATTTCAACTGCTGGACAAGAGCTGTGGCCCCACATATAAGTGTGAGAGTCCCTTAATCATCAGAAGTGGACATTAATTCAGTAATATCTTTTAACTCTGGACATTAAGTAGACTTTTATCTTGTGCCATAGATTTTTAATATTTTTTAACCACAAAACTAAGAGCAAAAAAAATCCCCATATGAATCTTAGTTATTCTACAAAGTCTTTAAAAAAACAATCAGAGCTTGACATGTGCACAGCACCCATAGGTTAGCACAATCTTTTAGATTATTTTGATCTAATAGACATAGTCTTTCAAGAGTTAGTCATTTATGTTCATCTCCATTGGATAAAAACCAAGTTGATGTAAATAATATGCTATCTATATTTGTGTCTCTCAGACTTCGTTCCTTCAAGTAATAATGCTTCAGGTGGTTCATAAGGGTCTTTGAAATAAAGAGTGCTTATAGTCAAATATGTTGTGGCAAGCTATGTTAGGCAAATTTAAAGGTTCCCTTACTGTGGCACTTTTTAGATTTTTTACTGAAATATAGCATGAATTGCCATTTAAAAAAATGTAATGTAGACAAATCTCAATGTTTGTAGTTACTAATTCTCTATTTTAGATGGTCTTCATTTATTTTTCACTATGAAGTTTCAAAAATGTGTGCAGTTAAGTGTAACTTACTTTTGTAATAATATAATACTGTTAACTCCCCAAATCCTCATTTGTGCAAAGAAAAACCAGCACTATGGGGAGAATTTTAAACATGATCAAATTTCTTCAAAGCACAGTTAGTAGTAAAGCCAAGACTTGGATTTACCTCTTGTAAGTGTTCTGCTTTTTCCATCATAACAATAACAAAGGCGTAACATTTAACAAATTCTTTCTGTGTGCCTAGGCATTAGGATTAATATTTTATGTATCTTTCCACATATGATTCCCATAACATTCTAATGACATGGATATCATAATTCTATTTTTACTCAGGACCTTTGAATGAAAAGATAAATATAAATGACTTTTAAGCAATTTTTTTTTCACTAAATTTCGAAAATTTTGTATTTTTCCCTTCCCTAAACTAGATGATTAAAACTTACACTGTGAGTTTTAAAGCTGAGCGAGTTGCCATTGCCTATGGTGATACTTGTAACCTCTGATTAATTGTTTAATAATTATTCATTCTCTCTAAGGATTCATACAGGAATATGAATATATACTTATATATATTCTCGTATAATCATATGTACATGAAAATAAAAAGTGGAACGAACCTATCCAATCACACATTATGACATGGTCAGGGCTAACCAATATTGCCTATGTCTGCGGACAATCCCCAATCAAAACAGATAATGACATAAAAACTATAAGGGTTGCAAATGCCTGATGAGTTCTTCAAGTATGCACAATTTTAAGCCCTTCACATGGGTGAGTGTGCACTCAGTCTTCAAAATAACCATATGAGATAGATAGCATTTTACAGCTGATGAAAGTGAAACTATTCGAATTAATTAACTTACCCCCAGTCAAACAGCTAGACTGGTGGCACCAGGAATTGAATTTAGATAATATTATAGTTGATTATTTTGTGTACTGTCAATATTTAAATGAATGAGATGCCATCATTTGAATGAATAAGTCTCAACTGCCATGAAAATATTATTCCAAGTGCTTACTTAATATAGGATCTTATATGTTTAAACAGAAACACCTTAAGCTGCTCTATTATTGGTATTGATAGGTTGGAGCAGTATTTGTAATTGTGACTGAGTAAAGTAATATAATGGTACCCCTTTTTTTCTTTTCCACAGAGAATAAATTTTATGTAGGTATTTAAAATTTCTTACACCCCCAAAAAAGTATCTTCCCACTCAAATTGATTAAGCCTGCACTTTCTTCAATGAAGTATAAGAAACACAGATCATGACAAAGGGATCACGTGTAAGATAATCATAGAAAACTACCTGGCTAAGAACACAGACATAATCTTAATATTCTCTGTCTTGGCACCACTATCCACTCAGTTGCTTAGGAAAACAAACAAACAAACAAACAAAAATAATCGTCTCCTTCTTTTAGTTTATAATTGCTGATCAACTCATCAGCATGTTTTAGTGGCTTTACTTCCATTATCTCCTGCAACAGTTCCCTAAGTGCTTCTCTCTGGGAAAGGGTCTTTCACAAATATATCTCAGATCACAACATTGCCTTGCTTAAGACTATTATCAGTGTTGTTATAATCAAGTCCAAAGGGTGCAGAGGAGTCAACAAGGCACTGTAGGAGCTGTACCTGTAGTGCAGATCTGTACCTTTCTGACTTCAACTCCATTCTCCCATGTATTCATTACCTTCCAGAGACACTGTCCTCCTCTCTTTCCCACCTGAGGCACTTTTCACTTGCTTTTCCCTCTAGAATGCTGTTCTTGTTATTATCATCCAGACCTTCTTTTCAGTCAGTTTTTAGATTATGTAATGTTATGGTCCCCCCACTCCTTGTTTCTCTCTTAGCTACTGATTCTATTGCTTTATTTTACTATCTTCTGAGGATTCCTCATTACATGAAATTACTTGGTATTACTCCATCTTTCCCACTAAAATACAAATCTTATTTCTCTTTTTCACCGATTTATCCTCAGTACTGAGAATGGTGCCTCGGACTTCGAGGAACTCAATAAAATGTCTTACAATGAATAAATATACATCACATCATGATTAATAAATGAAGCTGGCGTTAAGCATTTGCATGAAAAAGCAAGTCTACCAAAACTGATTTATAAAGTTTATACCTAATGTAAATTTTCAGCATTTGATAAGTCACAATGCAGAGATGCAGATGATGATGGATACTTTACAAAAAGAATAAGACTTTCCCAGAACAGAATGCTATGAGAGAAGAATGCCATGGAAAAGACAGAAAGTCTGCAGACCATGAGTAAAGTAAAAGAGAAATCCAGAAGATACAAAACCATGACATGTGTTATATTTGCTAAGCATTGTTATAATTTTCTAGGTGAGAAAGAAGTGGAACTAAATATCAAAACTGTCTTTCTCCTTTGACATATATGCACATATAAAAATATGTGTGTGTGTGTATATATACACATATATATATATCTTCATATTTGGTAATTATGTTAATTTCAGAGGGTTTTTTTTTTTTTTTTTTTTTTTTTTTGTCTTTTGTCTTTGAGACAGTCTCACTCTGTTGCCCAGGCTGGAGTGCAGTGATGCAATCTCGGCTCACTGCAACCTCCGCCCCCCAGGTTCAAGTGATTCTCATGTCTCAGCTTCCCAAGTAGCTGGGATTACAAGCACCCACCACCACGCTTGGCTACTTTTAGTATTTTTAGTAGAGACGGGGTTTTACCATGTTGGCCAGGCTTGTCTCGAACTTCTGAACTCAAGCGATCCACCTGCCTTGGCCTCCCCTTAGTTTTTTTATAGAGTAACTTAGGGATGGACCTATTACCAGTTTGTGATTTGATTCTGTTCAACAAAGCTTTTATTATTTTGTATAAATAACTATTCCATGTAGCATTTTACAAAAATGTGGTTCTTAAGGTCAAGAATTTTGTATGTGTGTGTATGTATGTTTATATATATGTATGTATTTTACATATATACATATATATTTATGTATGTGTGGGTATGTATACATAAATATATGTGTAACATGTATGTATATGTGTGCTTATATACATAAATATGTATGTATGTATGGAGAGTGAGTGAGAGACAGAAATGATAGGGAAAAGCTCTACTCAGAAAAGGCTGTCCCACCAGGGTTTATTATTTGGGTTTGATACAATAATGAGATAGTAGAATACAAAACATATGTGTAGAGAGAATTCTGAACTCAGATGCTTGAAAATTAATCTTTTAAGGGGTCATTTTTATTGTGAAACAGCAGCACATTCCAAATATTGAAAATCAAATCTATACCTGATTTTGAAAATTAATCTTTATGTAGACTAATCAACATTTCCCTAGTTTATGGTGAGACTGAATAACTCACTATAAAAACATCTGTACTACTGTAATGTAAAGATAAAGTGCCTAATTAAAATCTTGAAAGCAAGCCACAGCAACAACTGCAGTAAAACACAGTTGTACTTTAGAACTACACATTAATCTTTTCAAATATGAGAATGACTGAATGATACTAATATGGTATTCTTCAGAGTAATTATCCTTATTCACTAATAATACATAGAAAAAAAGTGAGTAAAGAGTTTATTTAATTTTTTCCTGTTTTCTAATTCTATATCAGGTTTGAAGTGGGATACAGAATATAATGATATATTTTTAATGCAGTGCATCCCTAGGAAAGTTTCCTTGTGAACAGATCATGAAATTAAAATAGCTACTCAAAAAAAGAAACGAAAAATCTGGCAAGATCAATAAATATGCTTTAGTGAAATCAAGGAATAGTTTATCTTTCCTAGGAATTTAGCACCAGTTTCTTTCTTTCTCAGGTTGCAGCTAATCCATAGATCTAGACTAATTGCATGATACATTTTAATCCTAGCATGTTCAAATGATAGCTCTCTTAATAATGAGAAGCACATCTCTCACACAATCTGCACTGAATCAAATGTTTAGCAGAGTCATGTGAGGCTTCCCCTAACTCACTGCTCATTGGCATTTTCTAAGAGAGAAAGATTTGCTACATAATTGAAACAAATTCACCACTTGAGGAAGTATCTGGCATTACATGACATTCCAGGAAAGAGAAAAGCAGTTCTTCTTTTTTGACCCTGTCTCTGTGTCTCCCACCACATAACCTAGTGACAAATACTCAATTGCAATTAATTCTTGCTTCTACTGAGAATGTTGCAAAAAGATAGTAGGGCTACAGAGAATGAGGAGATTGTGTCTGTAATTATATTTGAATGAATAATTACAAAATGACATGGAGAACCTGGTCCAAAGACTTTTTTCTTGTTACTATTGATCAAATTGGTGAGTACTCTGAATATTTAGTGTTGAAAACACAGTATCTGCCAGCCATGGCATTTGAAGATAATAGCCATCTATCCCTCTGTTTTACCTGACACCTCTCCGTTCTCTTTTGCTATTCCGTAGCGAAAAAGGGTTTATCATTTTCCTTAAATCCTTCTCTGTGTTTTCAGGCTTTGGAGGTGAATGTGGGGGGAAGGGAGGAAGAGGGTGGTGTTTTGCCTCAGACAACACATTAAAGCCATTTTTACAATACTAAAGTAATGGCTTTGTGTACCATTTTATTTTATTGACAATAATGGCACGATGGCATTTTACGGGAAGTTTATACCTGTTTAGACTGAGATTTAGTTAAATACTGTTAATTTAGAAACAATCTAGTAACTAGTAACATTTTTATTTAAATTATCACACAGTTGTAAAAATCACCTGAAATTAATTAGCCCTTACTAACAATAATTACTTTGGTGTGTTACTTTCTAGACATTTTTCCTATGATTTAAGAAAGTAACTCAAATGTATATGCTCTAATATACATTCATAATATGTAGGGAATTTCAAAACTTGCTTTTCTTCATCAAGCAGTATATTATAAATGTCCTTCCTCCTCTGAAAATATGAATTTATATCATATGTTAAAGTCTTTATATCAAATACTACAATTTAGTTAATCCCCTATTGTTGGATAACTATGTTATTCACTACATGAGAGATATATATATATGATATATATATATAATGTGTTATATATTTATATATCACACAGAGATGCTTTTTCAAAAAATATGTTTTTATAAAATATTAATCTGCTTATTTTCTAAAAAATAATTTTAGGTGCTTTTTAAAAGTTGTATTATCTATTTAGTAATATTAATAACTTCCATATTTTGCATATTTCATAGTTAAAATGGTTGCTATCTTTCTGTTAAACGAACAGTTATACCCAGATCATCTTGTGGTGTCAAAAAAGTAAGAACGTGCTTAAAAGAAAAGAAAGGGCTCAAAAAGAGTGGGGGCATACTGAAAACATATAGGGTCCTTCTGAAAGAGATCCCAATGACCAAATTTGGAATAACTTGATCAACAAGATAAATAAGAATAGAAGTAAAAAAATCACAATTAGATCACCACTGTAATAACTGCCATAGGCTAGATCCTCCGATGGAAGTCAAATTAGCAAAAATTCAGGAGGCAGAATGAGTGGGCAGAAACAGGATATCCTCTAGCAAATACTTTGTGAAGTATACAGAAGAACGTATCCCCGCCAAAATGTCCATGTTCTTGTCTGCCAAAACTCTTATGTTATTTTATATACTCTACAAAATAAACAACCAGTACTCTTTGAAAACATCCGGGCTATGTAAGTCAGAGAACCCTCCCAGACTGGAGGACAGAAAGAAGACATGAAAACTAAGTTCAATATGGGATCCTGGGATGGATCCTGGAACAGTAAAAGGGCATTCATTAAAAAATCCGATGACATCTAAAAAAAAAAAAAATCTTTGCATTTGTGAATTTAATATTGTACAATAGTTAATTTCTTTTTTTTCTTTTTCTTTTCTTTGTTTCTTTCTATTTTTTTTTTTTTTCTTTTTGGAGACAGAGTCTCGCTCTGCAGCCCAGGCTGGAGTGCAGTGGCTTGATCATGGCTCACTGCAAGCTCCATCTCCCAGGTTCATGCCATTCTCCTGCCTCAGCCTCCCAAGTAGCTAGGAATACAGGCGCCCACCACCACGCCCAGCTAATTTTTTGTATTTTAGTAGAGACGGGGTTTCACCGTGTTAGCCAGGATGGTCTCGATCTCCTGACCTCAAGTGATCTGCCCGCCTGGGCCTCCCATAGTGCTGGGATTACAGGCGTGAGCCACCGCGCCCGGCCAATCGTTAATTTCTTAGCTTTGATAAATAATTCTGTGACTATGTAAGATTTTTACATAAAGGAAAGCTGGGTAGAGGGCATACGGGCACTCTCTCTACTCTTTTGCAAGTCTTTTAAAAGTCTAACATTATGTCAAAATATACACACATATATATACACACAGATACAAAATGTCTCAGGAATAGTATATCAAAATTGAGCTAAAATGAACATTACGTTCTGAAACTCTCTGGAGAAAGTGGACTTTAAATTATACTTCAGTGAAAAATATCCTAACACTCCTTGACATTCCTGAACAGAAAACAATTTACTTCCTGTTCCTAGAAGATTGTAGCCTCAGTGGCTTTTCTTTGTGTGCGTGTGTGTGTGTGCTTAATATTTCCTTTACTCCTAGACATTTAACTGACATCATATTCACTAGTTCCCAAAGGTCTTCTGTTAGAAAGCGTTCTTAGGATTTGATGGTAATGGATGCTCTTGTTTTGTGCTTTTAGGTAACTCTTTGTACATGTATCTCCTACTGAAATTAAATGAGGGTGTATTTATCTGATTTCATTTTATTGTCTGGATGGATGTGTGCACTAATATTTAAAACCTCTTTTACCAGATAGTGCTAAAAATGAATATCCCCAAATCTAAAGTTTGTAATGTGAATATCAAACTTGGTGCAACCTCTCCCAATAAGGCATTAACATTGAACCACATTTTTCAAGGACAAGGATTTCACAAATTTACAGAAATACACTAGGGATTATGGAGACTTATCAGATAAGCTAAATTTAAATTGCCTGATAACTTTAAATGAGAAATTCTGTTTGAAGGTCTACCTTGGGAGCTGCTCCAATTCCCATCCCACTTGGGCTACTTCTTTACTGGATTCTCCCTATTCACCTTCCTTTTTATCAAGCCCCATCTTTCTCTCCACACTTCAGATTGCCTTCTCCTACAGCCTACCAACACAAGATGCCTTTTCCACATCTCTTTCCTTTAGAGTTACAAAAATGAAAACTATAAGATTATAGATGGTTGTTTGCTTTGGATTATCCATAGCTAGGCAATGAGAGGGTACGTGGAGAATGAGAACTTCTATCTTAGTCTGTGAAATCAGAATTTTTCTTATGGAAAAGAGAAACATGAAGAGACCAGTTACCTATGTCACATAGATATGTATTGCTCCTGTGTAATAGTCTCTAGCTCCACTCTGAATTAACTAAATAATATACAGTCCATGTCACATCTAGAATATCACTGTTCACTGTTTGCTTAAATAATAATCAGAATCACAAATAATAATCAGAATCACTACTTTCATAATTGTATGTTCTGAGGAATGATGCACTTCTAATATACAAATGAGTATAAGGGATAAAGTTCTGACACACATGAGAAGATGTTGGTGGAGTATTACAAAGAGTGCTGAATTCCTATATCCACGTATGTCATTCAGTTGTTGGGTGAATTATGGAAACGTGGATAGTCACTCTGAACCTCAATTAAATTTGTTCTTAAAACTTTTTTTTTTTTTTTTTTTTTTGAGACAGAATCTCACTCAGGTTGAGTGCAGTGGTGTGATCATGGTTCACTGCAGCCTGCATCTCCCAGGCTCAAATCATCCTCCCACCTCAGCTTCCCAAATGGCTGGAACCACAGGCACAAGCCACCACACCGGCTAATTTTCAAAATTTTTTGTAGAGACAACGGTTTCTCCATGTTATCCAGACTGGTCTCAAACTCCTATGCTCAAGCAATCCACATGCCTGGGCATCCCAAAGTGCTGAGATTATAGGTGTGAGCTACCGTGCCCAGCTGCTCTTAAAGATTAAATAAGGATTAAGGCTGATAAAGTATGGTGGCTCATGCCTATAATCCTAGCACTTTGGGAGGCTGAGGCGGGTGGATCACCTGAGGTCAGAAGTTTGAGACCAGCCTGGCCAACATGGTAAAACCCTGTTTCCACTAAAAATACAAAAGTTAGCCAGGTGTGGTGGCTCACACCTGTAATCCCAGCTACTTGGGAGGCTGAGGCAGGGGAATCACTTGAACCTGGGAGGTGGATGTTGCAGTGAGCCGAGATTATGCCACTGCACCCCAGCCTGTGTGACAGAGCGAGACTTAGTCTCAAAAATAAACTAAAATAAATGAAGATTAAATAGAATAAACAGTGTATTAGTTCTCAGAACACTGACATATCTTTTGACTTTAACAATGTTAGTCACTGGAAAAATTCAGTAGGAAATAATATATTAAGTTCTATCACAATTCTTATAAAGCTACATAAGTAAGAAAATAAAACATCCTAATGCATGAAGAATATACACAAAATTTCAGTTTCCTTCTAATTACCATGTTGAAGTTACAGAATACACACACACACACACACACACACACACACACACACACACACAGGTGGGGGGGTAGGGGAAACTGAGATCAAATAAAGACTGACAATTAGTAGCTGTGTCACCTTGGGCAAGTTAACACTTCTGAACTTCACTTTCCTCATTTGTCAAATGTTGCTCTGATGATTAAATTAGGTGAACAGTGCACGTAAAGCACCTAGTATCTGGTAGACGGATATCAGCATTAATAAAGGTTAGTTTCCCAGCTTTTACTAGTAAGTGTTGGGTAGAATTACTTAGTATGGAAGAGGAAGAAAGTTAACTCACAGAAGTAAATTACTTAGAAATTTAAAACATTTTGCAAATGCTTTTGACTTTTTCATTATTTTTATGACCAATAAGAAGAGTGATGAATTTCAAATTTAGCTCATGATACTATCAGTGGGGATAAAATTTAATATATAATTATAAAGATGTGACATGTTTAGAGTCATTAGAATGAAAACAAGAAGAGAAAGCAAGGATTGTACATCTAAACACTGCAAAATAATTTGCCTAAGCATAAAAATATCTTCCACATACATAAAAGAGAAAACAATTGGTTATTTAATTACGGGTAGGAAAAAGGAGATACAATAATCGTCTGAGATTAACAAATAAACTCTATCATCTGAATATCTACCTATCTATCTATTTATCATCTATCTATTTAAAATCCACCTATTTATCTATCATATCTTGCTAGGGTTTTGAGTGTATAGAATTCAAATGTTAACTCTATACTTAGTCTTTATAAGTGAGCTGACACAGAAGAGACGTGTATTGTGGCTTTCATGTTGATGACATTTGAAAAACGGAACAAACATATTCTTCATGAAAAATTTCAGCTGATTATTTTTCACTTTATTTTTGCACTGTCACCAGCTCAGTCAATACCTACGAATAGGAAAGGAGTTAGAGAAAGAGGGATGGCAAAAATAGATATCATGAAAATTACAATGTAAAGAGTTAGAAAACTTCAGACCTAATATTTGAATGATGGAAACAAAACTTTATTCAATGTAAATATACCTTTAATTTAAGCTTTTTCACTCGAGCCTCGCTTTTAAATGTTCTTAGCTTGAATTTCGGGAATATCCTGGCAGTTCTCTCATCCTTTGGAAGACATGTTTGGTTAACTCATTTTCCTTTTGTTAACCTGGAAGCTGGAGGAAGCAAGAGGGGGTCAAGGGAGGTCAAGAGAGGTCTGCCACTCCTCTTTGGAGACAAGGGAGGTCACTCCTCTTATTCACATTTGCTTTCCTAATTAAAACCTAAAGAAAAGCCCAGGACTTACTAGGAAAAAAAGTAATTGGGAAGTCAACATTAGCACTCATAGTTCCTTTTTAGTCTATGGAGAGTTTGCTCATGAATAAACTCAAATATTTAATTTATTGCTATTACAAACTACTGAGAATGCTTAACTAAGGAAGAGAGTAGAAAATTTATGAGTTTGGAAATAAAAACCAGAAAATGCTGGCCTGGCAATTATTAAACAAAAGAGAACATAAATATCTATGCCATAGCACACTTCTGTGTTTTATAAAGTGTCTTTTTAGTGGCAGTTAAACTTCAAAGGATATTGCTAACTTTGTACCATACTTTATTACAGTCGCCAAAAGTTCAAAATTGTCAAGCATATGATTTTTTTTTAACTTGAGAAAAATGGATTTAAAAGTTAATGCAATTAGCAGATGATCTAACACCAAAACAAACTAAACAAACTCAAAAAGAATGCATTCTTGTAAGTATTCTTTTTAAATTAAGAACATTTAGGAAATATAATCTAGTTTTTGCAATGCGAGAGTTCTCTAATTCCATTACTATTATCCTGTTAATAATGAACAGCTTTAGTCTTCATGAGAAGTTTCTTTTAAATTTGATTTTGTTTCCTCACATGCATCGGTTGTATATTGGTGTTCACTAGTAGTTCAGTGATCTACCAGTGATAATTATAGCTCTATTTATGCACCATTATACAAAATAAATATTTTCCCTGAGTATCAACACAATATGGTTGTACTTTTTTGTCCTTAAATAACAGACTGGAAGCATTTGCAGCACAGTTTTGCTTTTGTTTTTGATTCTGCTTTGCTTTTCAGCTGGTCCACATATTAAACTATGGAAGTTAGAGAAATGTGTCCCACTGTCCATTTTATCTGAAAACATGAATCATAGTGTTCAAACTTTGTTTTGTTTGACTATCTATGATGCCAGTCAGAGAACGCAGGATTCTTCCCCACAATTTGCAATTTGGTTTGTTCTGTTTTGGTTTTTATTGGCTTATTGACTTACCTAATTTAAATGACTCATGAAATGAACTTTTAATCTTTTACTCCCTTTGAATAACATAATTTGAAAATGTAAACATTTCAGATAGACGTAAGTAGAGACCTCAGAGTGAAATTCTCCAGATAACGTTACATCAAACTGACCCAGAAGGTAGGTGCCTAGATTTATATTAGGGGTTATTGATTGACCAGGTAAAATGTAACATTTTGACCTCATGTGTGTGTTCTACTCTCTGGAACGAACAGCAGCGCTCTTCCTATCTTATTCTCAGCTCTGAAGTCTATTTGCTCTGGTATATTTCTCAGTTAGGTTTTATGCTTGAAATAGGCATGTTTTCTTTGCATATGTAAAAAAGAATGAAAATGGTCCTCTGAAAGGGTGCACCATTTGTGCTTGCTCTTCCTGATAGAGGAAATACAGTTTGTGCTACGACGTTTTATTATTACGATTAATTTACTCTTTCTCTCTCTCTCTTTCTTTCTTGCTTTTAGATATTGCTTTTCAATCTAAGGAAAATGGGAGTCCTTATAAAAATTAGTGTCTGATTTTAACAACAGTAAGGGCCTTTTTCACTAGCCAAGGCCTGTAATACCTATGGCTTCATGAGAAAAGGATTATAGTGAGAAAAGGAGTCCTACAGTGCTCAGAACTTTGCACGCAATTGAGCCCATCTGGCCACACGTGTCCATTTTCATCAGCTCCAAATTTTAGAATTTGTGTTTTATAGCACCAAGAAGAAAATATCAACATATATTTAGATAACTCCTTTCTTCTCCTCTACTTCCTTCTTCTCTTTTCTTTTGCTTTTGCTATCTTCGAGTTAATTAAAAGACCTTTTATACTAAGTCGGTATGTAAATTTTTCCCAAGTAAAGAATTTATTGGAATTACAACAGATACTGTGGTTTCTAAAACAGAAGACCAGGAACTATCTTAGACCTAGTCTGTCTCATTCCTTCCACATTTGAATTCTTTATCATTCATCTTTATCTTGTTACATGAGCGTGTTACTATGTCAGAATTATTTCTGAAGAGATTGATGTCAGTTGGTGTCTTCTCAGTTATTACAGTTAAATTGAGTAACTTTCAATTTACAATCATTATTCTAAAGTATTTTTTAAATTGGCTATAAATATTAAGCTATCATATGCATTATATGTGTGTATATGTGTATGCATGCATGCCTGTATTATGCATATTCCTTCCATCCAAACCCCACACTTGCATAATTTACCCAGTAATTCTTACTATAAAGTTGACGATCTTTTTAATTACTTGGATCATTTTTATTACTAGTTTTTATTCACACTACAAGGCTTATATCTTGTTACCTTTTAATTTTTTTCTTCTTCTTCTTCTTTTTTGTATATACCTTGTATTTCCTTGAAGAAATTTCAGCCTTTGATAAGTATGCCTACCTCCATAAAAAGACCTCTCCAATTAGCTCACAAGAAAAATGGTCTGCTTAGAAAAATATTTTATCCCCTATTGAATTATCAAATCAATTCCACAGTTATCAACTTAAATATGAATATGCAGTATATTTATAACAATAATAATATATTGTATATATTCCAAGATATAGTATATTTTCTTTACATGATTTCAATACAAATTAGTTAAACAAATTTAGCTAATGCTAGAACTATAGCTGGCATATGTAAATCAGCAGCAAATCTGTGTAAGAAATGTGTAAGGAAAGGTCATTAGTAGTGTAGTTAAAAATATAAGAGTACTAAATATAATAAATCAATTTTATTATGTGCTAAGATGTGTTCTGTAAAGGAAGGCTACTGTAAGAAACATTTTATACATTTTTCTCATGATTACTTGACACATATTTAAGGATTTCGAGCATCTTACTTTCTTTGAGTCATGGCCTGTGACTTCTTTTGGGTCAATCAGCCTACAGTAAATATCATTTGGTATTTCAATAACTAAATCTCTGATAGAACCAAAAAAAAAAAAAAAAAAAGCATTATAAAAAATAATTTATTTTTTTTAATGGTCCTTTTTTTTTTTTTTTTGGTTCTATCAGAGATTTAGTTATTGAAATACCAAATGATATTTACTGTAGGTTGATTGACCCAAAAGAAGTCACAGGCCATGACTCAAAGAAAGTAAGATGCTCGAAATCCTTAAATATGTGTCAAGTAATCATGAGAAAAATGTATAAAATGTTTCTTACAGTANTTTTTTTTTTTTTTTTTTTTTTTTTTTTTTTTGAGACAGAGTCTCACTCTGTTGCCCAGGCTGGAATGCAGTGGTGACGTCCTGGCTCATTGCAAGCTCCACCTCCTGGGTTCACACCATTCTCCTGCCTCAGCCTCCCGAGTAGCTGGGACTACAGGTGCCCACCACCATGCCTGTCTAATGTTTTGTATTTTTAGTAGAGACGGGGTTTCACTGTGTTAGCCAGGATGGTCTCGATCTCCTGACCTCATAGTCCGCCCTCCACGGCCTCCCAAAGTGCTGGAATTACAGGCGTGAGCCACCGTGCCCGGCCTCGCTGAATTCTTCTCTCAAGTGTGCAGTATTGATAAAATGAGGACAGTCTGATTATGTCCCTGTGCCTCTGCATTTAGTATCACTTCAGTCTATAATCCTCGTTTCTTCTTGATAGCCTTTGCCATTAACTTTACAAATATTCATTTATACCATGTAAGTATCAACTTAAAATCTAGTTCAACCACTGGCAGATGGATAACTGATATATCGGTATAAAGTGAATGACTTGCTCAGAGTTGCCCTTCTTAAAAATAAATAAAAATTATTTAGTTTTGTGTCTGAATACTTTTTAAATTTAACCTCCATTTAATCTCTCTTTAATCCTTTTCTAATCTACAATCTCTCTATATGGCAAGAACTGAATAGTATTCCACTTTTTGTCACCAGAATTCATAGAGTGCTTGTAGTGGTATCAACAGTGTTCACTGAACAAATAAACCCTTTCCAATGAGCTGACCTTCTTAATAGAATTTCTGACCTAATGTTCTTCTTATTCCCTTAGACCTGGGTTCTATTTATCTCATACCAGTTAGATATAATGCTTGGAAAATGAAGTAAGGAAGTAAATTGCAGTAAGATGCTAACAAGTGATGTCTGAATATGTTATTTTCATTAAAACCATGTGCTACGGTCTGGATGTTTGAGTCCCCCCAAAATTCATATGTCAAAATCCTAACTCTCAGTTTGATAAGTGGTGGGGCCTTTGTGAGGTGATTAGGTCATTAGGGTGGATGCCTCATAAATGGAATTAGGACCCTCATAAAATAGGCTCAAGGTAGCTTGCTTGCTACTTCCACTAAGTGAGGACATAGTAAGAAGCCATCATCTAGGAATCAGAAAGTGGGTACTCAGCACAGCCTGAACTTTCAACACCTTGATCTTGGACTTCACAGCCTCCAGAACTTTAACAAATAAATTTAGGCTGGGAGCAGTGGCTCACACCTGTAATCCAGCATTTTGGGAGGCCGAGGCAGGCAGATCATTTGAGGTCAGGAGTTCGAGACCAGCCTGGCCACTATAGTGAAACTCCATGTGTACTAAAAATATAAAAATTAGCTGGATGTGGTAGCACACACCTGTAATCCCAGTGTAATCCTCAACCAGGAAGGTTGAGGCAGGAGAATTTTTTCAACCCTGGAGGCAGAAATTGCAGTGAACCGAGATCGTGCTACTGTACTCCAGCCTGGGCAACAGAGCAAGACCCTGTCTCAAAAAAGTAAAAAATTTAAAAGTACCCTAATTTTTATAGCAGCCCAAACAAGCTAAAATAGAAAATTTGTACTTGTCCCGGTGCACTGGCTCACACATATAATCGCAGCAGTTTGGGAGGTCCAGCTGGAGGACTACATGAGCCCAGGAGTTTGAGGCCAGTCTAGGCAATATAGCAAGACCCCATCTCTATAAAAAATTTAGAAATTAACCTGGCATGGTGGTGTGCACCTGTAGTCCCAGCTACTCAGGAGGCAGAGATGAGAAGATTGCTTGAGCTCCAAGGAGTGAGTAATGGTGCCACTGCAGTCCATCCTGGGTGATAAAGAAAGATCCTCTCTCAAAAATATAAAGAAGCAAAATCGGTACCAAGAATGAGGTGATATTGTAACAAGTAACTAAAAATGTGGAAGCAGCTTCAGAATTGGGTAAAGGGTAGAGGCTAAAAAAGTTTTGAGGTGAATGCTACAAAAAGCCTGCATTGCGTGAAAGGACCATTCAGGGTGATTCTGGTTAGAGCTCAGAAAGAAAAGAGGAGAGCTATAGTAGATAAAGAGACCATTATCTCAAAGAACATATGAGTGATCCTGGAGAGAATGTTGGTCGAAGTATAGATGGTAAAAGCTACTGTGATGAGGTCTCAGGTGGAAATGAAGAACATGTTACTGGAAACATGAGGAAAGGTGAACCTTGTCATAGAGTGGCAAATAATTTGGCTGAATTGTGTTTCTGTCCCAGTGTTTTATGGAAGGTAGAATTTGTGAGTGACAAAGTAGAATGTTTGAAGAAATTTCCAGCAAAATGTTGAGTGTGAGGTTTGGCTTCGCTTGAATGCTAGCAAAATGTAAAAAAAGAAATTATTTAAAGACAAAATTTTTAATCAAAATGGAAACAAGTTTAAAATTACGAAAATTCTCAACTTATTTATATAGAAAAGAATGAGAAAGCACAGATAAGATTAATATGAAGGTGCCATCTCAACAGAAGCCAAGAATTACTCATCAAGACAATGAGACCTCATCACAATAACTTTTACCATGCATGCCTCTACCAGCATTCTCTTCAGGATTACCTATATGTTCTCTGAGATGATGGCGGCTTTCTCTACAGCTCTCCTCTTTTCTTTTTTTCTTTTTTTTTTTTTTTTTTTGAGACGGAGTCTCGCTCTGTCGCCCAGGTTGGAGTGCAGTGACCGGATCTCAGCTCACTGCAAGCTCCACCTCCCGGGTTTACGCCATTCTCCTGCCTCAGCCTCCCGAGTAGCTGGGACTACAGGCGCCCGCTACCTCGCCCGGCTAGTTTTTTGTATTTTTAGTAGAGACGGGGTTTCACTGTGTTAGCCAGGATGGTCTCGATCTCTGACCTTGTGATCCACCCGTCTTGGCCTCCCAAAGTGCTGGGATTACAGGCTTGAGCCCCCGCGCCCGGCCCTCCTCTTTTCTTTCTGACCTCCAAAGGACATTTCGGAGATTATGCCTCTCCCATTACAAACCCAGAGTGCAAGTGCCTGGGGAGGGTGGGGGCAGAATGATTTCATGGTTTTGTTCACTGTATTCTGGCATAGTGCTCTTTAGTCACCTTAGGTTTTGCTTCAGTAGACCCAGGTGGAGCACCGGATGCAGAAGCTCTCTCCAGAGGGCACAGGTGGTGAACCTTGCACAGGGCCATCTCTGCTGGTGCACATCATGCATGAGCTGTGGGAGTATACCTACCTCCACTTAGATGTCAAAGAATGGAGTCACTTGGAGCCACACTCAGAAGGCCATCCCAAGGGAAGGGCCACGTCAGAGATTCTCCACTAGGGCAGTGCCTAGTGGAGTCATGGGGCTGTGGGCACTTTTGTGACTCTGGACCAGCAGAGCAGCCTTCATGTGATTCTAACCTGGAAGAGTGACGTGTCCCTAACTACAACCCAGCAGAACTTCAGAATGGGCTGTGGGTGCAGGACTATTCAATGTTGGAGGTTCTCCTTGCTTTAGTGTGTCTGGGAGGCTGGATATCAAGTCAAAGATTATTCTTGAAAATTAAGGTTTTGGACTCACTCAGAACCTGTAATCCCTTACATCTTTCCTGTTTCTTTTTCTTTTTTGGAAGAGGAATATCTATGCTATTCCTGTTTCACTATTGTATTACGGAAATGCATAACATGTTTAATTTCACACATTCACAGCTACAGAGCAATTTCCCTTAGGATGAAGTATACCTTTAATCTCATCCATATCTGATTTATATGATACTTAGATGAAACTCTAAACTTAGGTTTGTGAGTTGATGCTTGATAAAAATGAAGACTTTGGGAGCTACTGAGATGGAATGACTGTATTTTACATGTGAAAAAATCACAAATTTGGGCAGGTGGGAGATGGAATAGTATGATCTGAATATTTGTGTAACCCTCAAAATTCATACCTTGAATTCCTAAACATGAAAGTGATAGTGTTTACAGATTGGCCCTTTAACAGATGACTATGTCATGCAAGAGGAGTCTTCATGATTGGGATTAGCATCCTTATAAAAGAGGCCTCAGAGAGTTCCCTCAATCCTCTCGCCATGTGAGCATGCTGCAAGAAGATGGCAGTCTGCAGCCTGGGGGAGGGCCCTCACCAGAAACCATGCTAGCACCTTCATCTCAAACTTCTAGCCTTCAGAAGTGTGACAAATAAACTGTTATTGTTTACAAATAACCCAATCTGTGGATATTTGGTTATATACCTCTAGTGTGTTCTGTTAAAGTTTATACAAAAATTCTCTGGGGGTTAGCAGGACTGCAGATAGTAATATACTATGGTTTTTTTTCCTGTATACACATACCTATGATAAAGTTTAATTTATGCATCAGGCACAGTAAGAGATTAACAATAATAGTTAATAATAAAATAGAATAATTATAAGTATATACTGAAATAAAACTTACATGATTGTGATCTCTCCCTCTCGAAATATTTTATTGTACTGTGCCACGGGTTTCTGAAGCCATAGAAAGTGAAACAGCGTATAAGGGGGGTTACTAGTGAATATGTGTAGATACCCAAATTATATATAAAACGTATTTTAAACAAGGTAGGATGACTAAAGTTGGTTAAATTATAGAATATTGCTAATGTTTGTTATCTGAGATTATGAGGCAAAGATAGGTTGCTGAGTTTGTCATTCATGAAACATCTCTATTGATTAATCCATGTTTCTTCTTTATATGTTAGCAACCAAAATTATATCTGGTACAAAAGGATTATTGATATAGAAATAACTCTGCATCTGGATCCAGTTTTGTTTCTCCAATTAAGATTTTCCCAAAGAGTCTTCATCATGTCAGAATAGTCATATTAGTTTATTGGTGTTAAAGGAAATGGGTGAACTAAACAACCTGATGATGGAAGATACTCAAATTTATATTAAATATATATAATGATTTATATTTTCACCATTAAGATTATTTGAACAGAATTTAATCTTTTCCTTGTGTTGTTTATTTGCAATAGAATTATATCTAAATCTTTGCAATGTTAGTAAAAAATGATGGTTACATTAATTTTAAGGATTTTTTGCTTGCTATTATCTTTCTTTAAATATCTGTTTTATTACATCTAAATTTTTGTTGGGTTCTTGGCTACATGGTATAAATTTAAATCAGGAGAAAACATCACAAATCTTAATAATGATCAAATGTTCAACATAGTAGTAATATATACAGTAAAATATGAATCAAGGAAAGTAACTTCAAATACCTCAACCTAGACAGGTTTCAGATCCACAAGTACAATGTATGTTAGCATTTTTGTAGAGCTCTGGAAACTCAACATTAATTTTTAGTTTTTACTTTAATTAATGAATCAGCAAGTGCTTAATCTCATATTAGTTCCCTTTTCTTATCTATCTATATCACAAGAAATTTATTTTTAGGTACTCATTTGTAATTTAGCAAAGGTTATTATTCTTTCCATTAATAGTCAACATTTACTGAGCACTTTGGCATATACTAGCTATATTTTATGAATTATATAGTTCATTTTTCATAGCTAGTTGATGAAGTGGTCATTTGTTATTCTCATACTGTAATAAAATACTCAGTCTTAGAAAGATTAAGTTATTAGGCCAAAGCCATACAACTGGTAAGCATGGATCTTGGGTTATAACAAGGTGCTGCTCGTTTCTAGTCAGTGGACTTATCTGCAATATTCACGGACATGGAAATGAAACAGCTTTATTCGGGATATGTAGCTGGATAATAGTCTAGGACTATAACTCAATTTCACAGCAGAGTTTTTCCACTGTATCCCAGTAGGACTTCATATGTCCCTTAGTTCCTGAGTGACATTATATCTCTTTCATTCTCTTTACTCTTAAGCTGGTTATCATTTTATAAATGTGATCTTCTTCTGAATAGACTCGCACGTCCTAGAAAGCCTGCATCGGGTACTCTTCTTTACTTGGAACTTGAAAGAGCCTGAGACATAGGCACTGTGTAGTTTTAATGATGTTCATAACAGAACTGAAGCTTGATTTCTGCTCCTCTAATTCTAAAAAATTTCTAACCATGCTGTTGCCATGGCTGATTAGCTAACTCACTCTATTCCCTTGTTTTCATAACGTTCTTCTGTAATTTATGTTTCATTGTATAGAGAACATGTCACTTGGTGTTTAGTTCAGTCCCAAAAAGCTGAAAAGTGTCTTTGTTTTCTCAAAGTAAAAGCAAACAAACAAACAAACAAAAAACTATTACTTATAATAAATACAGCATCAAGAGGGACGGCCAGTCTTTTTGTTGTATAGATACTTACCTTGAAAATGTCCATTTCAGATGTTTTAACCAGAATAGTAATCTGTGTTTGACTCTTTCCAATTATTTAGCAAAAAAAGATTTGAAATTATTCCCTTACAGGATTCTTGAAGACCCAGGCAATGCCTTTAGTTACTTTTTTATTCCCCTTTTTCATGTTACTTCTTTCTTTCCCACTGCCCTTCCCCTTGAAAACAGAGATCCATTTTTAGAAACTCAAACACCTAATGCAATGCATGAGACGTAGTAGAGACTTAGTAATTTTCTTGGCTTCATTTTATTAAAGGACATGCTCTTAACTTCAGCAATTAACCAAGCACAGGTTCCAGCCTATATACCAGTAATTAAAGCATGTGCTTTCCTTGGTGTCTAATGTTTACTTCCAGTCAAATATTTTGCAGCCTGGTAAAAACTTTTGTCCTTTTATAGATATTCAATAGTGATAGGCCAGGTTTAATATCAGTTTGAAATACTGAAATATGGCTCAAATGTTAATTGGCCTGATGGAATGATTTTATTCACATGGAATTAAAAGGTTTAGCATCATACACTTTTCTAGACTAAAGCAAAAAGGGTTCTGAAAAAACAAATTTTGATGAGATATTGATAGTTTTCAAAAGCACATTAATAAATCTCTGAGCTACATCCGTTTGCTTTATTTATAATATGTTCAGCCTTCAGTTAGAGTGTGGATTAAAATCTTTGACTTCTGATTAAGGATGAATGCAAAACTATTTAGCTCAAAGGCCCTTTTCTCAGAATCTCACCTTGAAACTGCATGGGCATCATGTGGTTTGTGTGTGTACATCAATAGCCTCTGAAAACCTTGAGGCTCTTTCCCGAGGAAATGAGGCTGATGTTGGTGATAGCCTGGAGCCTTTCTTTCATTCCAGTCTCTCCCTCCTTCTGTAAATCTACTGTCAAAATAATTTGTCACAGAATTTATACATTATCTGTAATGTACATCATTTCAAAAGTATTTTTGCAACTTGAAATATTTTCAGCAGGACACAGTAGCTTCTGCCTGTAATCCCAACACTGTGGAAGTCCAAGGCTACAAGATTGCTTGAAGCCAGAATTTCGAGACCCACCTCGGCAAAATAGTGAGACTTCATCTCTACAAAAATTAAAAACATTAGTTGGGTGTTGTGGCATGCACCTGTATTCCCGTCTACTAGGGAGGCTGAGGAGGGAGGATTGCTGGGCCCAGGAGAAGCTGGAGGCTGCAGTGAGCTGTGATCACAACTGCACTCTAGCTTGGGTGACTGAATGAGACTGTATGTCTTGGGGAAAAAAAAAAAAAGGAAATAATTTTTTTTATTTCTATTTTGTTTTTCTTCTAAATAATTGTCTTTAGAGTTTCCTGTCTTAAGGTTTTTTGTTTGTTTGTTTGTTTTTGCCTCACATTATTCATTCTTCTCCTTTCCCATGAAGATTGACAGACATTTTATATTAGGAAAACTGAAGACAGTTGTGAGTGTTTTGATGACTACACTTTCCTTCTTCTTTCCAAAAAATATTACCAAACTAGATGGGTGCTAGAATTCACTGGGTTACCGACTGTGAGACTTTAGACAGGCTTCTTAACTTAACCGTGATTTTGATTCCCAATTTGTAAGATGGTAATACTCCTAGTAAGAGTACCTACTTTTCAACGTCTTTGTGAATAGTTAGCATTTGCAACAGTATCTGGCACATAGCACTCCACAGGAAATCTTACGGGTCTTTGGGATTATATGAAATGATCTAATATGGCCAGGGCCCTTGTTCCAATATAGGAAAGGATGCCTGATGATCCTTTCTAGAATATGCATTGATAAGCAGAATTTGTGAATTTGACAGACCAGTAGAGCAGATGGCCGTGATCCGCCTGCTTTACACATAGGTTAATGCTAACAGTTTCCTTATGTGCTCCTTCATGCGCCTACTGCCAGTTAACATTTTTCATTTCCATATGCTTTATTTTCCTATCTTCTGGTCCTATATAACTTTTTCCGCTTATAGTTGTAGTTTTTTTTGTTTGTTTGTTTCCCAAGGCCAATTGTTATGGTCCTAGTGATGTAGTAAAATTTAAATAATTGAGAGCAAAAAGTATGGGTAAGCTTATACGTAATTATTTAAGGGAATGCAAAGTTTGGCTACAATCTCCCTATCTGGACAGTGACATAAATGGCCTTAGTTCTAGTCATGATAATTTGTCCAGAGTTTGAGGACATTCTGGAATGTTCCAACCCCACCACATTAGCCACTTATATACATGCTTTAGTTTTCTTTTCACCTTTTAATATTATACTCTGTAGTGTACTCTGAAAGCTTGGGAGTTTTTTTTATTGCTGTCTAACCACTAACCTCTTCACACTGGATGGAAAAAAAAAAAAAGGACATTTACGGCATTCTTATTATAATTATAGGGGGATCAATTCATATTATCTTGCCTTTCTTTTTGCAACCTACAAATCATCCTTTTCTGATTACTTCCATTTGCAGAAGAGATATACTTTTCCTCCCTCATAAACTGTGATGTACCTGTCTGTAGGTAATTCTATATATATCAGATTAATTCTCCTACACTAAGCCAGTGGCCTGCCAAACACATTATGGTGAACTTTCAAGCCCTAGAAGATACAGATTTAATCCAGGATTGAAAGCCTATTCAACAGACTAAAGTTGTATTAGAAAAGTATTTGAGACTCTCAAAAAAGTATTTGAGAGTCTCAAATGTCTGTGTCTTAGACATCTTTTATTTTTTAATAAAAATCTTAGACATCTTCTATTTTTAATAACTAGCAGAGTGGTTGATGAATAGTAGATAGTTTATAAATACTTGTTAATTCAATTATTAAAAAAGTAAATTTGATATTAGACCAATTTTGTTGAGCATAAAATACTTATCAAGTTTACTTTAGAGAGAACTTATGGTAAAAGCAACAGGCTGATTTACAAAGAAAAATTAGGAATGTGGACATTTTGCAGTTATTTTAGAATCATAAGCTTTCAAAAGCTGTTGTTCTGTGAAATGGTGTATTTTCTCTCTCTCTCTTCAGCCTTGCATTTGATTCATTTACATGTTCAAAACTAGAAGTGTATCTCAAATATCTCTTTTATGTAAGTCATTATGGTCGCTACGTCATTTATTGTCCGAAATCACTGGTTATAAGTTTGTTACAAAGACTAAGAAGAGTGAGGAGGTAAACCACAAGTATGTAAAAACAACAAGAAAACTGGCAAATACCAGGATCCAATTAGTACTATAAAAATGAAAGGAAAGGATATAAATGATTTCCTGGTTTCCTTAAATGACCTTTAACATGCTTGTTAAAATTTTCCAAGCTAGGAAAACGGAGTTATCACTACTTCATTTTTCTCTCACTCACACTCCCATATTTTATCATCCTCTTAAGTAAACTACAAGACACAAGCCTCACTCCAGGTTAAGTATGCTTCTCTTGGTACTAAATGGTTAAAGCCTTTAGTGCCAAAGATTAACTTATAGGCATGTCTTCTAACCAGTGATTAGAATGCAAAATGGTCTTTGCTCTGATCCTGACAAGCTTCCTGTCTGAAGACAACAAATGTTAGTTTACTATTGTTAGTATGTGGACCAATTTTAAAAAGTTTTTAAAACAAAATGAATCTCATAGCCTGTAATGATTGTGGTGCTTATTATGGAGCAGAAATCAGTTATCACACATCCTTCACAGACTTTGAAGTTTTTGCACTTTACTCTTCAGTGATATGTGAACATGGTGTCACTGCTCATGTTTTTTCTTATTGGATTGGTCCATGCTGTTTCTTTAGAATGCTCCAACCCACAAAGGGGGGAACATAAATTAAAACCCAAGAAGCAATATTCCAAATTGACTGTCTTTCTACTGATGATTATAGTATATTCGTGAGGTTTTCTTTCTTAAAAAAATCAAAATAATATCAACGTGACTTTCACCTCTACGTGTCATCTGGGTGGTTTGAAGTGATACAGCTTCTGAGGGAAGTGGCCTGAAGGACCTCTGCTGTGTCATAAAAGATAACTCTTCTTAGAAAACTGAACTGTACCTACAGTACTGATTAGAAATAGGGATGGCAGCATGTAGCTTTTTATTAGGCTCACCTTAAAATACACAGTTGCTTTTCTTAGAGTTCAATTTGCAGTCTAGAAGGAGAGAAAGAGTAAACGTGATTTCAGACCAGTGTGATGAATGTTTGATAATAGTGTGATACATTTATGATAATTAAGTGACGCCATCTAGGAATGCCATGGTGGCTACCTGGAAAAAGAATCTTTTAAATTTTCTATGTACATTTTTAAATTATTTAGAGAGCAGAGTCCCTTCCCATCGCCTCCATCTTTAAAACCTTAGTTAAATTCCCATTATCTTTTATGTGGTTTAGCGAAGTAACCTCAGAACAAATCTCTTGGCATCTTCCCTAAATAGGCTATGTTCAATACAGCAGCCACCTTGGCTCTTGAAACTTTTCAATCATATAATATTATTTGTTTTCTCTAAATCTTTCACTGCTTTCCCATTTCACCCATAGTAAAAGTTACAGTTTCTAAGGGCCATGGTCCAGTCCCTCCACCTTTCTGGTTTTATCACCACATGCCCTCTTCCACCAATCCACTCCAGACACACAAGGCTTCTTGCTGTTCTTCAGAGATGCCAGTCTGCTTTGGAGTCTTTCGTCTCTCAGGTCACTTTGCCTGAAAAGACTTCTTTCATGTATCCACCTGGCCAACATTCTTACCTCCATCATGTCTTTTCTCAAATATTACCTTCTTGATAGGAGTCCCAATCTGTCCATCCTATTTAATCCTCCATCTGCCCAGTCTCCTCAAGCAGGCATTCCTGACCCCTCTAACCTTACACTAATTTTACTTTTTTAAAAAGAACACTTAATAATATCTCCTAATATTATCTATTTAATTATTTTGCATTTTGAATTAGGTTTCTACTATTTGAGGACAAATTACACAAATATAGAGGCAGCTCAGAGAAGAATAGACTTCCAAGCATATTCAGAGTGTTGATAAAACTTTGTGGAGGTTTCATTGTCCTTGCTGATTTCCGGCTGGTGGCCCTCCTTAGCGCTTACAGTCCTTTCGCCAGTTACTGCATCTGGATCCCTACATCTCAGAGCCAGCAATTGCTCATTAAATCCTTCTTAGGCATAATCTATCTCTGATTTCCCCCTCTGCCTCACCTCCTTTACAATTCCAGCGAGAGACAGTTGTCTACTTTTAAAAGATCATATGATTAGATTGAGTCTACCATGCATATAAGAATAATCTCGGCTGGGCGCAGTGGCTCACACCTGTAATCCCAACACTTTGGGAGGCTGAGGCGGGTGGATCACAAGGTTAAGAGATCGAGACCATCTTGGCCAACATGGTGAAACCCCGTCTGTACTAAAAGTACAAAAATTAGTTGGACGTGGTGGCGCACCGCTGTAGTCCCAGCTACTCAGGAGGCTGAGGCAGGAGAATCACTTGAACTCGAGAGGTGGAGGTTGCAGTGAGCCGAGATTGTACCACTACACTCCAGCCAGGTAACAGAGCAAGACGCCGTCAAAAAAAAAAAAAAAAAAAAAAAAGAATAATCTCCCTAAGGCTCACAACATTAATTATATCTACAAATTCCCTTGTGCCATGGGACTATAAGACAATAGTCACAGGTTTTAGGGATTAGGGTAGGGACATCTTTGGGGAATCATTATTCTGCCTACTACATGTGTTATTTGTTGTCTATCTCCCCTTATTAGAATGTAAGAAAGATTCCTGCAGTCAAGAATCTGCACCTCTTTTGTGTAACTGATGTATTTGGTGTCTGAAGGGAGGCCTTTTTAGCCAAGGGCTGCTCAATATATAGTATTAAAGACAGGAATGAATAAACAAATAACTCTCATTTTCACTATAATATTAAGGTATTGCACTGTTGATTAAGGATGCATCAGAAAAAAATAATTAACATGTGGAAATTCTAACCTTACTTTGAATGTATATCTTAGGTTAAATCTAATTACATAAATGCATTCCCATATCCTTCTTTAAGAACACACAATATGAGAAAATATACTAAAAGCCAAAGGACAAATTAAGAACTATATTTTCATGGATATAAATTGCTACTTTTGGTGACATTTGACGATATCATGGAATTCTATAAAGAACTCACCAAGATTCCAGTTGAATAAAGGCAAAATATATGAATAAGCAAGCAGAATACAAAGTAAGATATCTAATAAAAATAATGATTATTACATTATTAATAAAATGATTGAAAATAAAACAAAAGAGTCCATTTTAAGCTTGAAAAGTAGTAAATAATTTGTATATGATTATACTGAATGTTGATTAGGGTGCAATGAAATGGACATACATTTCATTGTACAAATGAAAGTGGGAGTATAAACTGCTGCATTTTGGAAAGTGAAACAAAACAAAAAACAAAACCAAATACACCAGAATCTTAAATGAGCTCTTAGGTTTTATCCTATAATACATAATGGAGAAATCGTGCCTAACAAAACAGAAACTTGGGCCCAAATTAATATACACATCTCTTCATTGCAACCTTAGAAGAAACTGGAAACAACCTACACAATGTTTTGATAAGGGAATGGATCGTATTTTACAAGTAATACAATAACTTTTAAGAAATGAGAAAATGATCACAATATATTAAATGAAAAAATGAATAAAAGTTCATACTGTACATAACATGGTACATATTTCTGTATTCGTACATCATATAATTAAGAAAAAACATCAAGTTGTCAAACAGTGAGTGGCAGTCCCTAGTGAGTGAGGTTTTTATGTTCTTTCTAACTTTGCAAAACTTTATAATTCTCTTCAGTAAGGTTGCAGTGCTTTAATATTGAAGAGGAAATTATTTAAATCATTACAGAAGAATAAATATTATGTTCAACGTAGGATGAAAGGCTGACTCATTGAACCATACCTATTTCTATTGGTAGCCATTAAGTCCAAAGAATAGAGAAATGAAGAGGAAATAAGGCAATTACTACTTTAAATATTTCATGTCTCTTTCTGTCTATTCTTTCTGATTTATCCCTGGAAGAAGAGAAAATTAATAGGATGTGAATACTAGGATATGTCATGTTTTCTCTCTTTATCCCAACCCTTCCCTGGTAAATTCTGCTCCTCAGACTTTTATTTTGTTTCCAAATCTGCTATTTTAGTGCCTGCTTAATAAAGCATGCTAAATTTGTACCATAATTAAGTAAATAGTTACCATCTTGTCAATCACTCATACTATATTTAATAAACACTTGTCATAATTTCATAAATTTTTATTGTTTTTATAATTTTGTCATTTTAAAGGATGCTGAAATGAACTACTTAATTACATAGAAAGTTTGTGATTATCTCCCTGGGACAGATTTCTGACTTAACTGGTACATTTTATT
This sequence comes from Theropithecus gelada, assembly GCF_003255815.1. Taxonomy (NCBI): domain Eukaryota; kingdom Metazoa; phylum Chordata; class Mammalia; order Primates; family Cercopithecidae; genus Theropithecus; species Theropithecus gelada. The sequence continues at coordinate 48,757,668 of NC_037675.1, read as the reverse complement.
AGTTTTATTGAAAATTATTTCCAAATTTTTTTCCAAAATGAAATCTTATTTGCACTTCTACCAGCAGTATGAGAGTATAAACTTTTACATATGTTAATTCTTACAACTAGGAACAACTCCTTTCTTGAATTAAACCACTTGTTTAGTATTTCCACATAAAGAGATCAATTAATTTTCGTTTCTCTGGACCATTACCTAGGTTTAGACATTTATACTTTATAGGAATATTTTAGTTATACTGAAAACGATTGAAAAGCTTTAACTCAAATAATCCTTAAGGTTTTCAATTGCTTCTCTTTTATTCAAATATTAACCATACAGGTGCTGCTTACACTGTTGAGTCATGCATGAACATAAATAATGTTTTAGAAATGTTCTTTGTAGAGGTAAATCTTTTGATTAAATTTATATGATTGCTTCATGTGTCATTTATACTGCAGCAATTCAAGCACTTTAAATCTCCCTCTTATTGCCTTCATGCCCCAAGTGCTTGGAAGATTATGCAAAATTATGTGACAAAGGCACAGATTCTAAAAATAGAAGCTGTATCTGTCAAAGTGATTTAGCATTTCATAATTCAAAAAAGGTATTTGGGAAAGACTGAAATTTGACAAAGTATTGCACCTTCAAAGTCAAGTGCGTAGCTTTGTTTGGGGACTGATAGTTTCGTTTTTTTCCACCAGTAAGGAATAGTAACGTTGCTTAACATTACTACTCCCCTTATCTTCGAGAAACAGGCAAAACATAAAAGATATGTCAAGAAAGAGAAATGAATGATTAATTCTCAGACATTTTAAAAAGCACCATGTAACCATCTTTTTCATGGCTGAAGACTTTGTAGAATTTATATATATGACAGAATGGTACACTCTAGCAGTAATACATCAGAGTTTATATTCATCAGGAGAGAGCCAAGTGAAAAACATAAAATGAGGGTATGGCTTAAATTTTATTTAGAAATTCAATTAAGAACTGTAAGATGAAGGGCACATTATAGTTTCTTGATTTAAAAAGGATTTTAATTAATTACTTTGTACTTTTGATAAAGCCGCATTGAGTCATTCCTGTTATTAATCATTTTTACATAAGCATAATACATGTATTTATTAGACAAGAAATACATAGAAGAAAATACTTTTTGAGATATTGCTTAGAAAGCAACGATTAATTATTGCTGTAAACATCATTCATTATTTCAGACTCCAAAACTTATAAACTACTTTTAATATTTATTGAAACTGAGCTGCAGTTTTTCATCATTGTTTTCATGGGTAAAGTCTTTTTGACACAAACAGACAATCTAAGATTCATTTAAGGGTAAGATGAGAAATTGTCTTCAAATACTTAAAAGATATCTGTCATAATCAATCCCTCAAAATAAGGCAAATAAACCAACAATCCTATTATAGCTTAAAAATGATAGGTAGGCTGGGCATGGTAACTCACACCTGTAATCCCAGCAGTTTGGGAGGCCAAAGCAGGAGGATTGCTTGAGCCCAGGAGTTTGAGACCAACCTGGGCAACATAGCGAAACCCCCCATCTCCACAAAAAATAAAAACTTAGCCATATGTGGTGGTGCACACCTATAGACTCAACTTCTTAGAAGACTGAGGTAAGAGAATCACTGGAGCCCAGAAGTTTGAGGTTCCCGTGAGCCATGATCCCATCACTGCCCTCCAGCATGGGCAACAGAGTGAGACCCTGTCTCAATTTTTTTTTTTTAAGCTTGGTATTGGCCCGTTGCTGTGGCTCACGCCTATAATCCCAACACTTTGGGAGCCGAAGGCAGGCAGATCACTTGAGGTCAGAAGTTCGAGACCAGCCTGGCCAACATGGTGAAACCCCATCTCTACTAAAAATACAAAAATTAGCTGGACATAGTGGTGCACTCCTGTAATCCCCGCTACTCGGGAGGCTGAGGCTCGAGAATCACTTGACCCCAGGAGTTGGAGGTTGCAGTGAGATGAGATTGCACTACTGTACTCCAACCTGGGTGACAGAGCGAGATCCTGTCTTAAAAAATAAAAATAAAAAATAAAGGTTGGTATTATAGAAGAAATTTCTTTTCTCACCCATTGCTATGTTCATGGCTGACAACTCTCTATAACAAAATAAAGATTTAACAGGAGAAAAACATGCAAATTTATTTAATACAAATTTTATGTGATACAGGAGCCTTCAGAAATGAAGACCCAAAGAAACAGGGAAACAGGTATTTTTATGCTGAATGTGATGAAGACTGGACAATTGTGCAGCTGTATGGTGAGACAAGGAAGCTATGTTCTATCAGGGAGGCCTTAGGAAAGTCCACTTTTTAGATACATCTGTGAGTCCTTGTGTCTTCAGAGATAAGGACATCCCTTTTCTCTGGGTAGAGAGTGGGCTTCAGAGGAAAATCAGATAATTTTTTATGGCCTGTTTCAGGGGAGAACAGAAGAAAATTCAGGAGACCTTCCTTTTTTTTTGCCGTTTTCTCAAATGCTAAGGTGCTGTATTTTGGCATAGCATGTCCTGAACACCATCATTATGGAAAGCTAAAGGACGCAAATTCAAACTCAATTTGAACTGGGGATGGTGATGGTCATGGAAATGGTGAGAAACAGCAGGAAGAACTGTTAGCAAACTAAGAGTCATTCAAGTAATAGAGGGAGAGGATACAAGTTGAGACAATGGCAGTGGAGATGGAGAGAGGAGATTGGCATTTGCATGTGATGTGTCAGTTGAATGCACAGTACCTGGTGATCATTTCATTGCAGGGGGAAAAAAGAGAGGGAAAAATACAAGAAGACTGCAATATTGACCATGAATGTAATAATCCAACATTCATCTAGACAGCATAAAGGGGAGTTTACAAAGAAGACTGATAAGGAATGTACAAGAGGAAAAAATCTGATTTCCAGATTCCAGAATGGCACATAAGAAGATTTTTTTTTTTTTTTTTTTTTTTGAGACAGAGTCTCGCTTAGTCGCCCAGGCTGGAGTGCAGTGGCGCAATCTCGGCTCACTGCAAGCTCCGCCTCCCGGGTTCACGCCATTCTCCTGCCTCAGCCTCCCGAGTAGCTGGGACTACAGGCGCCCGCCGCTTCGCCCGGCTAATTTTTTGCATTTTTAGTAGAGACGGGGTTTCACCATGTTAGCCAGGATGGTCTCGATCTCCTGACCTCGTGATCCGCCCGCCTCGGCCTCCCAAAGTGCTGGAATTACAGGCGTGAGCCACCGCGCCCGGCCACACATAAGAAGATTTTTAAGGAGGATGACAGTGTCAAATGCAGCAGAGATGTTAATTTGGTTCAGAAAAGGAAATGCCCAGTTGAATGAGCAGGTAGGACATCTGGGACTTAACAAGAGTGCTTTTATAGGATTGGGGAAAATGAGACTAAGTTGATAGGTTGCTAGTGAATGCTGCTGGAAATGGAAAGTGGTGACTAGGAATAAGAGGAAAAGAAGGCCACTCAGCATGGATGCTAGAGAGAGACAGTGTGGAGAGAAAGACTTCTGTTTTTAACATGGGTGAGATCTTAATGCTTTTGTGTTGAGGGAAACAAGAAAAGTCAAGAGGGAGAAATTAAATACCAGAGTTAAGTGATGGTGCCAAATGCCTAAGGAGATGAAAAGGAGGAGAATTCACAGCATAGGTGAGGAGGGAATAGTCCTTCACAGGACTACAGACTCTTTGTGAATGGAACAAAAGAGAAGAATTTTGAAAAATTAACTATAATACTTAATGGGTACATTTTTAATGTTAATGTTTTGTGTATGTGTGTGTGTATGTGTGTGTGTGTGTTCCAGTCTCCTCAGTTGTAATTTCCCTATTCCATGCAAATTTTAGGGCAAAGATGAAACATACGTGCATATGGTATTTTGTGAACTACATAATGCTATACAAATGCAAAAATTTTAAAAAACACATTTTTAAAGGAGAACAGTTTATGTTCTGCCTTCTCTTTTCTTCTTTTACATTCTCCTCTTCCACTACCTTTTCTACATCGTTCCAGCAACATTACAAAACACACATGCTTTATAGGCTAGAAATGGAACTTCTGTATCATTTATAGCATTTCATTGGAAGGATAATGTATTCCTTAGTGAGCTGTAAATGTGGCACCTGAGGACAAGTTTAGCCTCTGATTGTAGCAAATAAGACTCTGTTAGAGAATCACGCTTTTCTTTTCTCCTTTTTTCTCTCTCTCTCTCTCTCTTTTTTTTTTTTTTTTTGTCTCTAGGGTTTCTACCCTAGCATACACCAGTCATTAGTTTTTGAGTTTCCTAAATAAGGTTTGTGGAAACACAGTAGTAACAGTACCACTTAGTTTGCCAATGTAACATTCTCCTGTCTTCCCAAAGCTCCTCGAGGTCTGAAATTCCACTTTTAATGCCTTTTAAAGATGTGCTAATACTGTCTACAGAGAGCTGCAAATATAGGCATTGAGCAAAATTTAATTTGGTGAATGAGAAACGAATCATGAAGATCTTAAGTATTTCTCCTAGCCCGCGTAAGATAGACACTGATAAACTACATGCTTGTGTTGACTTTTGACCACAAAATGGAATTGGATTTTCGTACTTTTAGGCCCCATGTCCTAAAGCCAGAGCGTTACTTGTTACGAGACATTTGAATATTGATTATTTACTGTCTCTCATCTGTCAACCCTTCGAGAATGACTGTATTAATTCTACTTCACAATAAAGCAATCTTACCACTCAATGGACATCATAATTTATCACTTAATTTAATCAGCAAAACTGTGCAATGACATTGGCTGGCATGAGGTTTACTTAAGAGAGCTTTCAGATGATTGTGCGGGAAACATGGCCCCAGAAGATGCAGCTTAGAATGTGCTGGAGACATGGCCCCAGAAGATGCAGCTTAGACTTCTGGGTGAATTGAGCTGATTGAGTGGATAAACAGGATCACACAACAGCTGTAGGCTATGGGTTGGTCAGTAATTTGCTGCCCGGTAGCCTAGTACTAAACAGATCATCACCCAAACCCACAGTTTTATTTCATTTAATCATTCAGTGTTGATGTGCAAACATAACCAAACTATAACAGAATTTGTTGGTAAAACATTTAAGCATTTTGGTGAGTACCTCATTCTAAAGTTGATCATGCTGGTTGTGCATAATTAAGCTACATTATCGCCCTTTTCTGGCAAGCAGAACAAAACATGGTTTGCTATCCCTCTCCCCTTATTTCCCATGTAATAGCTGGGAATCTTAATCTTAAGGCATTCTAAGCTTTCAATGTCTGTTTTAATTATACGTGTTCCTGTCATCTTCCCTAAGGAGACTTTTACTGTTTTCAAGGTTGGAATTCCATTCTATTTTTTATCCCTATAATGCCTGTTGAAATAAATGGAGGTAAGAATTAATGATAAACTAAATAGATGAACAAAAATAATAATGAGCAATCGTGTGATTATTGCTTTTGGTTGTTAATTTATCTATTTTATGTATTTTTATTGAGATTCTACTGTTAATTAGACAAATGAAGCACCCAGAACAGTACTGGGGACATACAGAAAAAAAAAAAAAAATGCCTTACCACTAAGGATTTGTTTGTTTGTTTGTTTGTTTGTTTGTTTCGAGATGGAATCTTGCTTTGTCGTGCAGGCTGGAGTGCAGTGGCACGATCTCGGCTCACTTCAACCTACAACTCCTGGGTTCAAGCGATTCTCCTGCCTCAGCCTCCTACCACTAAGGGTTTTAAAGCTTATGTGTTGTTTTTCTTTCAGTGTTTTGTTCGTTGTTGGTGTCACTGGTACCAGTCCTACAAAGTACATTTTAATATTAGCTAAACAAATATAACTGGTAGATTTTAATTCAGAGCCAGATACAAATGTGTAAGTATAAGGGAATAGAGAGAACAGTCAAAATGTTTATTCTGTATAAATAGTAAGTAAAGGAAGATAAGTTGCAGAAAACAATAAAGAAAAAATAATAGTCATAAAAAGAAGGGAATTAAACATTGAATGTACAGTTGTATGAGTTTGAGAGAGAATTCAAATTAAACGTCACCTTTGACAGCTTGGGACCATGAGTATACACATTGAAGAACAAAGATTTTGACATTAAATTGTGAAGGAAACAAGAAAAATCATAGTACAGGAATATGAGTGCTGCAGTATATTTTCTCATAATAAATATATACTTTTAAATGTTCTGCATTTTTTTTCTGTTTATGATTGCTCTGTCAACAAGCTTATTTTTACCAGAACATTATGCATTCAAACTGGAAGAACATTGTCAGGGGAAAAAGGGAAGTAAATTGGAGGTAAGTGCTATTCTTATGCCATATGTAAGCCTTTTAGGTGTCACTCCTTAATTATATATTCTCAGTGCCACACTCTCAGTGTGTACTTGGATCCTCTTTACGGATACCTTCTCTGACCACATCAGCTGACCCATGGTGACTTTTCTTTCCTCTAAAATCCTAGAGCTTGTTATTTTTATATCCCAAATTTGATAATTACCATGCATTGTTTTGTTTTACAGCATTTTTTTTTTTTTTTACAAAAAAACAGACGTGATTTGTTTCCTGATTTTTTGTAAACTCTTTATAAAATCTTTAAAGAATCAATTATTGAGCATTCAGTGTTTGCTGGGCACTTCACTTTATTCTTATACGCATTTGTTCCGTCTGCTCTAGCACCTATAAATGTGTTATGTGTGCTCCTTAGAGTTAAAACACAATGCCATGCCATGCTGTGCAGGGTGTTTTAGAATCTAATTCAATCATATTGAAGGTCTTCTGAGGTTTCTGAAGAGATTGAAATAAATCTTCTTCTAGGATAATGAAGCAGCAGTAGCTAGTTATTTTGAGAATACAGAAGCAGATGTTGGACAATTATTCCTCATTCTCTCTTCCAACTATGCAAATAGATATTTCCTATTTCCAGTTTCTGTACCTGCTTTTCCCATTTTGCAATATCTGTGGGTCCTTTATCTTCTTATATTCAAGTGATTGGGCACAATGAATTTCAGTGTCAAACCCATTCCTCTTCCTGTTCCTGCTCCTTTTTTCTTTTGTTGTGGTGTTGCGGTATGCTTCTTTAAGATGGATGCTTCCTTCTTTCTTCTGTCTTATCTTTGACATTTCTCTTCTGTACATTCCCTTATTTATTACCTATGACATTTGCAAGTATCTTTCAATACCAAAATTTCTACCAAAAATGTGGTTTTCTTTCTTGGTTGGAGAGGAAATAATCTGGAGAGGCAGAGGGCTCATCAAATGAATACAATTAGACCCTAAGTATTTGTTCAAAGAGTAAGGTTTGTTCTATAATGAAATCAAGTAAAGTTACTTAGTGAGTACACAGGTACAGGTAAATACAGTTGTGTATATATCAATTAGTCTGTCCTCAGGCAATTTGAAATGTTTTTGAAGAAGCAACAATTGCAATGCTAGAAATAGCTAAATACTAAATTGTATCTTACAAACTTTGTACTACATAGAAATTTAAAATCAAGAAAAGGTGATATGAACGTAAAGAACTAAGGGAAATAACTGAAAAGATGAAGTTTGTGCTACATATTAGGGAATTTTTAAAGCAGGGTGGTGCCCTGAAATACACTAAATTGCATGAAATACAGCACCATAGAACCTGAGTTGAAGTCACACCTCTACTACTTAAACGTTGTGTACCCGTAGAAAAATCCTTTACACTCTCTCATCGTTGATTTTCTCATATGTGGCTGGAAATAATAATGATAGTTTAATAATAGCTATCATTTATAAAGTGCTCATCAAATACCAGAAAATGTATATGTAATTTCTATAATCCCCATAACAACCTCTCCAAAAACTAGTTTTTTCTTTATACCGTAAAGTATAAAATGAGATGGAAGATGAATTAAACACTTGCCTAAACTCTGACAGGCAAAAGTTAGTAGAGTTGCACTAGGACCTAGGTCTGCCTGGCTCAGTACTACTTCCTACAAGACTCTTGAGAATTAATGCAGATGAAATTGTAACTCTCAAAATAGTATTGATTTCTATACTTGAGTATTTTTTGAGTTATAAGTAACCTGGGCATACTATATTTAAGCTATAGTTCTATATCATGGAAAATGTGGGCTCATGCAGTTAATTGAAGAAACTATATATAGTGTCTTGGTAGACTCTGAAGCCCAACCACCGTGGGTTTGATACCTGGACCAGACACCAATCATGTGACCTCAGCAGTGTCATTACATTTTATGGTGCCTCAATTTATCTTCTGTAAAATTAGGTCAATAATGGTTCCATTCTCAAAGGGATGTTGTGAGGATAAAATGAAAATATGTGAAAGTGCTGAAGACAGTGCCTGGTACATAGTAAGTGCTATATAATTGTTAGTCACCAGCTTTTTCTAATTCTTGAGGTATCTAAAAAGGTGAGGCAAATGCACTTGATAATGAGAACTTTACGTTCTCTGTGTTTACCTCTCTTAATCTGGGTCTCTTCAACCAGCCCCTGAAGTTACCTCCTTGTATCCAGAATACAATTATATAGCATTTCTTTTTGAAATATCTCTGTGTGTTTACATGTATTTATATATAAATATCTCTGTGTTTGCATGTATTCATATATGTGCTCATGTAATTTATATTTATAGAGATGATCTATTTATGAAGATACTTATCTATTGATGTATAAAGAAAAGAAAACGTCCAGATTTGCTTATACTTCTTTCTTTTATTTTGGCTTTTGAAAATTTCCTAGGTAATTCTTCCATCATAATTCAATGTTAGGTCTTAGTTTTTTCGGTTTTTCTTTTTTTTGGTCATCTTTTTTTTTATATTATAATTTAAGTTCTGGGATACATGTGCAGAACATGCAAGTTTGTTATGTAGGTATACACGTGCCATGGCGGTTTGCTGCACCCATCAACCCGTCATCTACATTAGGTATTTCTCCTAATGCTATCCCTCCCCTAGCCCCCCACCCCCGACAGGCTCCAGCGTGTGATGTTCCCCTCCCTGTGTCCATGTGTTCTCGTTGTTCAACTCCCACTTATGAGTGAGAACATGTGGTGTTTGGTTTTCTGTTCCTGTGTTATTTTGCTGAGAATGATGGTTTCCAGCTTCATCCATGTCCCTGCAAAGGACATGAACTCATCATTTTTTATGGCTGCATAGTATTCCATGGTGAATATGTGCCACATTTTCTTTATCCAGTCTGTCATTGATGGGCATTTCCGTTGGTTCCAAGTCTTTGCTATTGTGAACAGTGCTGCAGTAAACATACGTGTGCATGTGTCTTTATAGAAGAATGATTTATAATCATTTGGGATATACCCAGCAATGGGATTGCTGGGTCCAATGGTATTTCTGGTTCTAAATCCTCGAGGAATCGCCACACCATCTTCCACAATGGTTGAACTAATTAACACTCCCACCAACAGTGTAAAAGCATTCCTATTTCTCCACATCCTTTCCAGCATCTGTTGTTTCCTGACTTTTTACTGATTGCCATTCTAACTGGTGTGAGATGGTATCTCTTTGTGGTTTTGATTTGCATTTTTCTATTTGGGCAGTGATGATGAGCTTTTTTTTTTTTTTTTTTTTTTTTTTTGTATTTGTAGTAGAGATGGGGTTTCACCATGTTAGCCAGGATGGTCTCGATCTCCTGACCTCGTGATCTGCCCTCTTTAGCCTCCTAAAGTGCTGGGATTACAGGTGTGAGCCACCGCGCCCAGCTGAGCTTTTTTTCATGTATTTGTTGGCCACATAAATGTCTTCTTTTGAGAAGTGTCTTCATATCCTTCACCCACATTTTGATGGGGTTGTTTTTTTCTTGTAAATTTATATAAGTTCTTTGTAGATTCTGAATATTAACCCTTTGTCAGATAGATATATTGCAAAAATTTTCTCCCATTCTGTAGGTTGCCTGTTCACTCTGATGACAGTTTTTTTTGTTGTTGTTGTGCAGAAGCTCTTTAGTTTAATTAGATCCCATTTGGCAATTTTGACTTTTGTTGCCATTGCTTTTGGTGTTTTCGTCATGAAATCTTTGCCCATGTCTATGTCCTGAATGGTATTGCCTAGGTTTTCTTCTAGGGTTTTTATGGTTTTAGGTCTTACGTTTAAGCCTTTAATCCATCTTGAGTTAATTGTTTTATCAGAGAATACATATAAGAGTCTAGAAGTACAAATGTAACTATAATAATGAAAGCCTTCTGTATTACATGAAATAGAACAGAAAAAAAATAAAATTCCTCAACTTTGAAAATATGTTTATTAGGAAAAGTCTGTTTGTTCACTTTAAGTTTCAGGCTAAGTTTGTTATTGGAAATTGATTTGTGCACTCGCCTCATGACTATTAGTGCACAGTCTACTATTTCTCCTCACTTTTACCCATTCCAACATTTATGAAACACATAGATTCTCTTACTATCAGAAAATATCCAGACTTTGGGTTTACTTTTTGTTTTTCATGCTTACTACACATGAAAGTAAATATGAGAACCTGTGGCATAAATTGCTAGTTAAAAGAAAAATGGTCCTTTACTTATTTTCTAACTTAACACGTATTTAAACATTCTGAGTACTGTAACAAAGTTAAACAAAATGGTGACTATACTGTTTTTATATATGAACATGATTTAAAAGTTATAATTATGTGTGAATTCATTCTCAACTCATATTTTATTAAGGAAAACCTACTAAATGAATATTTTTGTCTGATAATATATAATAATTATTAATATGGTCATTGTCTGTAATTCAGTCATGTTTTTTTCTGGGGATCATCATGTACATTTTTAATTGTCTTATAGTTTTCATTGTAACTCTCAAAAATCAAGTGCATATTGAATAACATCATTTTCCAATCACTAGGTATTTACTTTAGGCTAATATTTTTAAAATTATTGCTTTCCAATACGTTTAATGTTATGTATGGCACTTGCCATAAAGTCAAAATTTAAGTATATTAAAGACCAAATATTATATGTGGATATATATTATAATACGACTCATCATATTTTTTATTCTGAGAAGAATACTATGGGGAAGTTGATAAACACCGATACTCTGGGTTATGACTACACATTGTGAACTTATTTTCAAAACTGCTATAAACTGTTGAAGTGTTCTTTTCATTCTGCATCAAACTTTTTTTCTTTTTTAAATTAGGATTCTAATTTGTTTAGGTGTGATATTTATGTTGCAATATATGAAAGTCTAAGCATATCAGAAATAGTTTTTTTGTTTCTGTTTTTTGAGCTGGGTTTTCACTCTTTGTCACTCAGGCTGGAATGAAGTGACACCATTATAGCTCACTGCAGCCTCGAATTCCTGGGCTCAAACTATCCTCCTGCCTCAGCCTCCTGAGTAACTGGGACCACAGGCATAAGGCCCCACTCCCTGATAATTTTTTAAATTTTTTTGCAGAGACGGGATCTCACTATGTTGACCAAGTTGGTCTTGAACTCCTGCCCTCAAGTAATCTTCCCACCTCAGCCTCTCAGATTGCTGGGACTACAGGGATGAGTCGCCACGCTTGGCTGGTCATAGTTTTAAATCTTTAATACGTAACTTTATATTTGTTGTCAAAAATTATTCATTTTAAAACTTTCTGATAATTGTGGTTTTGAGAAAAATTCATGATCATAATATATTTTTGTTCTAATTTGACACTTTACATTTAATCATGTGAATAAATCCACACATTTTAATAGTTATATAGTTATGAAATTCTCAAATTAAACTGTTACAATTTTAAAGAGACTCAGTAACTAAAAATAGAAAGGCATGCATACTAGCGTATATAAAGAGAAACATTAAGTCTTCTTTGTATTCTGTTTTAGTATTCAAAACAGTTTTTAGTATTCATAATCTAATACTAAATTTAGTATTTAGTATTCAGTATACTGTATTCAAAAAGCCATACAGTAGCCTCTCTGGCTTGTTTAAACTTAAGACCACTTTTTTTTTGCAGATAAAATCAAATAGCCACTCTTATATGATACTGTTTCTGATATGGTTAAATTGCTATCACAGTTGAGGTTAACTTTAAGATGGTTTCTTGCTGGTAAATATTTGGAGTCTAGGATCTTCTACACTAGGTTACATATGCCTTCTTACTGATTTATTGTGTTCTAAATCAAGAAGCTTTGGTTCTGGTCCAGGCTTAAAAAGCTGCGTCTCCTTAAGTTGTTTATGCAAAACCTCAGTGGCTTAGTTCTTTTATTAAGTGAAAATATTATTCTTTTGTGGATAGTTTAAAAGTTCAAATGAATGCATAGATAAAAAAGCAATTAGAGGAATGCCACATGCTAACAAATGCGTAGCATTTTTATTATAAAAATATTTTTTATTGTGATGTTATTTATATTCATGATGGTGGAAGTGATGAACTTGCATTTTCATTTCATAGGGATAGAAAAGGGGGACAGAAAATGCAGGTTCTCAAGCAATTTTGTATTTTGAGAACATGACTGAACAAACTTAATTGTCCTCCTTCTTCTGACGAAGCCACTGTCCAACCCAAACTTCCAGTGACCAGTTGTCCTGGTTTTAGTACCAAATGTTCGTTTATATTTGTAGTCAAAATACAAGGTTTTCCAAGAAAATCTTCGGTTCCTGGTAAGCCAGTATGATTAGTCAAGTCACAAATACATTTCCTCATTTCCTGTACAGGCACAAGTCACAAGATTTTCTTACTATTGAAAGATGGAAAAATAGCTGGTGATCATATCGATGTAGAATGTTAGCTGATTATCAATATCACATTCAGATTTCATTGGCCTTTGAAGCTTTTAAATATTGAAGGAAGGAGGAAGGGCTTCTAAATGAATAGAATATGAAATAACAAATCAGGCCGGGCGCGGTGGCTCAAGCCTGTAATCCCAGCACTTTGGGAGGCCGAGACGGGCGGATCACGAGGTCAGGAGATCGAGACCATCCTGGCTAACACGGGGAAACCCCGTCTCTACTAAAAAATACAAAAAACTAGCCGGGCGAGGTGGCGGGCGCCTGTAGTCCCAGCTACTCGGGAGGCTGAGGCAGGAGAATGGTGTAAACCCGGGAGGCGGAGCTTGCAGTGAGCCGAGATCCGGCCACTGCACTCCAGTCTGGGCGACAGAGCGAGACTCCGCCTCAAAAAAAAAAAAAAAAAAAAAAAAGAAAGAAAGAAATAACAAATCAAAAACCAGAGGCAGGTCCTTGGAAACAGACTGTGCAAATAAGGGGCCTTAAGCTTAAGATGATGGGAAATTAGCTTCTGCTGATTATAAATCCACTTTTCTCTTCCCCCATATACCCACAATTTAAAAGAAATAGCTGTTATCTGTGGTATTTTAATTTTGACATGGCAAATATATTCATGCATTAGATGTGTAATTATATTTTTATATTTTAAAATAATTGCAATTTTAAACACTTCAAAAGTTTAAAGTTACACTTTAAACTTTTCCCAAAATTGAAGAAAAGTTTGAAAAAAAACAAAAAAAACCCTAAAATAAATAGGGATTCTGGTTTTAATATAAAGCAGTATATTTAGAAGTAAGTTATTTTGCCACAGTAAGTACACAGATTCTCATGGATGTGAAATAAATGAATGCTTTAGATTCCTCAATTAAAGCAACTATAAAGTTGTTTAATTTCTCAAGCCTGTCAGTCTCCGATAACAAAGATTTTTGACACAGCAAGCTATTTGTATCCCTTCTTGCAATTATCATTATTATTTTTTAATTATCTGGTTTCTTTGGTTACCAGGAATTCAAGGTTCATCTAACAAACACTTTAGTTTTTAAGATTTTTAGTTTAGAAGATTACTTTCTTTTTTAGCTGCAAAAGCTTCTGAAAAAAATACTGGTCTGATCTAATATTTCCCTCCAGAATGTCCTTGGCTCATGAAGAAATGAAAGTAATGAGATGCTCAAACTTACATTATTCCCATGCTTCTGAGCTTTTTCTTTTCTCTGAATGTGGTCCTTATTTCCATTTAGGCAATAACAGACTTACGTGTTTTATGTTTAAATTAAGAAATTTCATTCAACAGATGTTTTTCTTATTTATTTATTTATTTTTGTTTAAAAATATGTCTACCTCTGGACAGTAAGTATAAGTGGGAATGTAGGCTGAGCCACATTGCCATGTAAAGCAGCTCCTCATCTGTTCCTAGCAGATGTTAGCAAAGCCTTGCTTCCTGACAAGGTTGCGGAAACATCACAGGATATGTGCAGCTCAGTAAGGTCTCTCTGGACTTTACCCTAAAGGTTCTCCTGCTTGTTGAAGGCAGAGTCTATATTTATTTTGTTTGTCATTGTATCTTCCACTCAAAGATATTTGTGGAATAAACATAGATTTTCTTGAAATCTGGCTAGGACTCAAAGGCCTATTTGCATGAGTCTGTATTATAATAAACATTTTATGTGGGTCAAAATTTTTTTGTGGGACATTTTGATGTGGGTCATGAGACATCAGCAAAACTAGATCTTTTATTTCAATATGCCATGGCGACAGTTTCCCATCACTTTAAATGCTGGATCATTTGCTTCATGAAATGATAAAAGTTAATGATTTCGAAGCTTCATTTTTGTCTTTGCCCCTTTGACTTCAATAATTAACTATGCCTTTCTCCTTTCCTCAACCTCACCTTAAACGATGTATTTATCTATTTATTTACTTACTTATACATTCATTATTCACTCAGTTATTTACATAGACCCTCTATTTGATGCACTTTTCAGGAGATGTAAGTGTTAAAAGTTTGTGTAAAGGTAAACTGAGGCTGGAGCCGAACCGGGAACGAAGACACAAGGCAAATGGCAGTGAGAATAGCCTTTTATTAGGCCTTGCGAGCGAGGTTCCTCGGTCCAAAGGCATGGGCTGAGGAAGTCGCACTGAGGGAGGAGGGTAGGGGCTTCTTATAGCCTGAGGTAGGGAAGTTGGTTGTGCAAACAGGGCCTGGGGGATCTTGAAACTATTAGGGCAGGAGTTCAGTAAGGGTCACGAGGAAGGGGTCTTTGGAAACTGTTAACCGAAACTGCTGTTTACGAACTTGTGGAATGCAGGTGAGCTGCAGGTCATGGGGGAGAGTGGTTGCCCAGTCGGAACTCTGACGCATGTAAGTCTGCGGGTGTGTACAAGGGTGAAGGGAGTCTTTAACAAAAGGCCTGCTACGCCGGGTAACACCGCCATGTTGGGTCTAGATTCCTGCCTAATAGTTTGAAATTATGAAAATTTGATAAGATAAAAGGGAACTTAATTTAAGGTCACCCTCTTACAGACAGAATTACAGGGAAGTGCACAGCTTTGCCTCACAGCATGCCAAAAGTCTTCTTTAGCCCTCTCTTTGTTTGAGTGATGCATATGAAAATAATTAACATAAAGAGATTTCAGTTTAAAGTAACTTTTAATTAAGGCTTCTAAATTGCTTAGATCAAATCTTTGAGATACTTATATTGAAGGGGGTTTATAGACAACAAAGCTCACCAAAGAGAAAACAAAATGTCTCACACTAATCAGATATAGCTGTGTGTTTCTCGTAGTTGCTGGTGTTGACATTGACAATTAGAAAAGCATTTTCAAATTCATGTATTTTACTGTGAGAATGACTTTTAGAGATGATAAAAATCAAACCTGACATTTAATAATTGACAAAGCCAAGATGAGATACATGAGTTGTCTTAATTAGTGTGTTACATTTATATGCATACCTGTGACAAGAAAAAATACAATTTAAACAGATGTCCAAAGTGAGATGGGGTTGACATATAACCAGGGAAGGCCGACTAGCTGGCATCCACAGAGTGCTAATGGCTGCCATTATATTGAGTCTGACTTTCACTGTCTCAAACCTCAGAAATAACTCTGAATGGATCATCCCATTTCTTAGAGGCCGTTTCACACTTGTCTGTTCACAGAAACAGATTCCTAAAAGCCATGGCAAAACAATGCCACCCTATTTATAATGAGAAATCACTGCCACATGAGCAGAAATTCTGGAGCAGATTTGTGCATTTTCTCCCTTTGGCAAATCTACAGTATAGGCAGTCACAATCAAAAAGCTGCTAGGACAGTATGAAATCACAGCAGAGTTTGCACTAAAAGGAAGGAAGAAGTGTTACCAGAGTTTGGTCCAGAAAAGCTTCACAGAGGATATCATACCGGCATACTGGAGGAGGGGTATTATGTGTCTGCCAAGGAGAATGGAGAATATGATTCCAGCACCTTAAAAGTATAGAATCAAAAGTAACATGCTATGTCTCCAGTCTAGTGTGTTACATTGTAAAGTATGCAAGGGCTAGCTAGACAGGAGATGGTAGGAGTGGAAACAGCCAGGATAAGGATTGGAAAAATAGAAAGAAGACCAGACCTTGAAAAATGTGGTCCATTCTGTGGTAGGAAAAGAATTCAGCCAAGGAGATCAAGAAGAAACAGATAGCGAAATAGGAAAAAATCCAGGAGAAACTGGTGTCCCGGAAACCAGGAGCAGATGTTAGGGAAATAAAATTAGAAACAAAATCTCCCAAACTGGAAAGCCTCTCCCACGAAAGTAAAGGAGAAAGAAACCAGTTTAATTATTGAATAAGCATTAAACTGGAATGTAACGTGCATCACAGAAATCCACCAAAAAGATTGCAAAGATAGAAAGAAATCACCCTTTTATGTGTCCGAGCAGGTACAACTCATTGCCTACATGTTCCCAAGATACACAGTAGCTATTTCTCAAGTAAGAGAACTTGACAGCGTCATTTGTTACATATAATTCATCCTAACTTCATTTGGTAATTGGGGTGACCATGCATATTATTAGCTAGCTGGCTTTATCCAAAGAAAAAACAAATGTATCTTTATGACTGAAGGTTGTTTTGGAGAGAGGCACAAGCCAAAGTTAGGCTCCTACTATTCCTTAGAAACTGGGAGACAGAGACACTATCTATCTTCCTTGATGATTCCATTTTAAAAAGTTACTTCCCTAGTCTTTGAGAAAGACATTCCAGGGTTGTAGAACTGGCTTATTATCTTTGAAAAAGAGTTACATATATTTCAAAGAGAAGAGGAAGAACTGAAAACTTTTCTAAAGAAAATACTTCAAGAAAAGGACAGACAAAGTTTATTTCCTTATTTTCAACAGGGAGAATTAAGTCTCTCATATTTAATCTGTATTTGCCTTTAGGGACAGTTTTAAATTGAGAGTGATCAACATCTCAAATGCTGAAGTTCTTCGGATTACGGAGGGGGCACCACTAAGTGTCTAAGGAAGGTTTTATTTGCAGCTCCAAGAGGCCTGTCCTCTACTTCCATGGGTAGCCTCTCTACTCCTATGAGCATATTCAAGGAGCCAGCCTACATTGTTTCTGTCTGAGAGTCAAGACATTCACCCCTAAATAGTTAAATGGCTTCTCTCTTGCTATCCTTTTAAAGTCCTTTGGCTCTATGCTTAAAATGTTGTTTGTATGTATTTTAGGGAATTATGTTAGAATCCTCTACCCTTAGGCATTTTAAAGCACTTGACTCTGGCAACAGTTTTTATTCACAGCTCTCTGGGAAATCCCTCCCCACTTTTTTTACCCTGAGGCCCAAGGACTGCAAAGTAGGGCAGTGTTTTGCCTTCTCACTTCTGCAGCTGCAGGGGGTGAGGCTGCTTTGCTTTGTGAAGAGTGTGTGTGTGTGTGTGTGTGTGTGTGTGTGTGTGTGTGTTTTCCTACAAAAGGGAAATTGACAAGTCCTCTGTAATTGTTCAAATAGCTTTTTATTTTTCATTTATTTATCATCTAAAGACATTCCTAGAAAGCAGTTTTTAAAAAAGGACCCTATAGATTAAAAATAAGTATTTCTATGTGTATGCCATTTAAAATGGCAAAAATTAGTAAGGTGAGTCTAAGAAACATGCACAATGTATTATTACATACATTGTTTAGTCATTATATGTCAGTTTGGGAACTTTTTGTTATTTAATTTCATGATACATCATCTATTTTAGAAGTCAACATGTTTATGTGCTCACACCTATATTTTGACCATACAGCATTTGTATAACATTAATTTTTTATTTCATAGATTCAAAGTATACACTGTGTTAATCAAAGCTATAATGAAGCACCAGTTATTTGCTAGTACTGTGCCTGATGTATTTGAACATTTTTTACAAAGTAAAGACTTGATGCCGATCAAGGAGTTTACAGTCTTGGTGGTGAAATGTGACTAACAGATATAGATAATGCATAACTTTGTATAATTGGCACAGAATTTTATGGCACAAAACCTCTATTGCAATGGAATTCTTAAAGTTTAGACATCAATAAGAAGTAACCAGGAAATATGTAACACAGAAGGTAAAATATGACCTTGAGTTTGAATGATAGTCAGTGTTTCCATCAGGACGTGTGGTGTAACTGAGAGGTAGAAAGCACTTTATACTGCAAGGAGGCTGAGTAGGTTATCCTCGGTTGAGAGTTCGACTCAGACTTCAAGAGCTGTTAAGAACCAAAGTGGCTTTGCTTTGTCTTTCTCTTTTCCTTGGGTCGCTTATCGTCCTACCTAGGCTTCTCTATGTGCACCTGCATTGTTTTCCCCCTTTTTCCCTGAGATCAGCTTTATGTACATTTCTAAGCATGATAGAAGAATACAACTCACACTCCAAACCCCTAATTTTCTACATCCGTTCAAGATGCTACTTGGCATCTCAGAGTCCTAATTTCAATATCCTGAGAAAAAGGGAATCTGACTTGGTCAAGTCAACTCAGAAATCTTCAGTCAAAAGCGCAACCAGTTAAGATAGATGAACTGATAATCGGTTCCTAGAAAAAGAGTAAGGTATGCAGAAGATACAGCATTTAGATGGAGGAAGAACAGATTATGGAAATGCACAAAAGCAGAAAGAAGCCTTGGTTTGTAAAGGGGAAAAATAGCACTGTATTGGGGATAACAGAGTCTGAAACAGTTGATTTAGTGCCAGGCAGGAACTATCCGAGGATTTAGTTTACTTTAATATACTATTCTTAACACGGATAATGGTGGACAGTATTTAATTTCAAACTAGATTTTAGAAAAGGACTCAAACTAAGAAATCACTTATGCTATTGTTTCTTACTATTTATGTCTCTATATCCAGAATAATTTCAACAAGGATTCTGGCAATACCTAACAGAAGAAAGGAAGCAAAATACAAATAATCAACAACAATAAAGACAAAAACAAACTCCTCAAAGCATCCAGGAATGAGTTTTCGGAGTAGATAGAAAGGAAAATATGGAAATAGTGTTTGTCATCATTTTAGTCTGTGATTTCTCAGTAGCCATACATTAAGATCAGAGGAAACAATGAAAATAAATGTAGTGAATATTCAAAAGTGAGATTTACTGACCAAAAAGGATTTCCTATCCACATGTTATCATTTTCCCTTATATGGACGGCTGTGCTTGTCTGACCCATACCTTAAATACAGATGGGTTTGGAAATAGAGAGGGTCTTTCTTACACTTAAACATATTCTTAGTCCAGAGAGATGGTGAGATCTATGACTTTCAAAGTTGTCATATCCATTCTATGCAGGTCCTAGAGTATGTCAGTTAAGTATATTTACCCTGACACATGGATATTTAAAGTATAAATATGTTAAAAATAATTATGCCCACATGCTGAATTTGACAATGAAGTGTTTTCTGCCTCAGACCTTTCAAAAACAATTGAATATCTTGGTTGATTTACTAAGCAACATAATTTAGAACAACTTCTGCAACTTCTAATTTTTATCTTTTTTACTTTAGCTAAAATTGCTTACATCAAAAGAGTACAAGGGAGAGTAATAGAGGAGGGGTCGTGTGGGCATAAGAGGTACCTGGTAGACAGTGAGGACAGAGAGAAAAACACCCAGCTGTTTTGGTGTCTTCACCACAAAGGTCGAAATGCATGATAGGGTCATAACAACTTTAGTCTCCACCTCCAACTTCCATCCTTTCCCTCTAAAAGATAGAGGGTTGGGCTTGCAGGTGGGGAGAGAATAACCCAACCCTCGTACCAAAGGAACCCACTTTACTCTGTTTGTCTTGGTCTCAAACAACCTGTTCATGAACTGAAGAAAGGATGCCAATTGTAGAACCAATTTGGTCTACGAAATTTTGAAATAATGTTAGAGGAATCCTTAATGTTTCCTGAGATTGTACAGCAACTAGTTCCTAGTAAAGTATTCTAAAAACAGTAGCAGAAACACGAATCATACCCTCTAAAGATAACCTTGAAGAAGAACGGTCATGGGGCTGTACAGTCTGATCATATTGGCTTTGGTGCTATTTTAAATTCATTATGTATCAAGAGCTGTCGTTTGTTGAATATGTACCATGTGCCATATATACTATTTTAAATCCTTCGTGTTCTCCTCATAAAAACCCAGTGAAGTAGATATACTCTCATTTTGCAGATGAGGAAAATAAGACACTTTCTAAGATCACACAACTAGTAAATGCAGAGCAGAATCTGAAGCCAGGCGGTCTGCCTTGTGAGTTTATGCTCACGGATACTCTGTCACACTGAGTCACGCTGCAGCCCGTATATAATCCCTGAACGATATAAATACTATAGTTGTGGAAGTGGACTCTTTTTATTATTATTATTATTATTATTATTAGTTTGACAAATTCACAGAGGCTAACTTCAACAGGTATAAATAGTCTTGGTACCCATCTCTCCATTTTTCCTTTTTCTCTTCATCTGTTTTCACTCTTCTTCTTAGGTAATCAGTACTTTTCAGCAGGCCTCACATTTTATATTACCATTTCCTGAGAACACTTTTACCTTGTAATTGTCACTTGTTAACATTTCTTCTGAAATGATTACCATGTTCACATCTTTGAGGAGTGGTGGCCATTTTATTGTGAAACTGATGATGATTATGTCTTTGTTAACTATGTGTTATCAGTCAATGTTATCAGTTAATTTTTTCTCTGATAAAATTCACCACAATCAGTTTCTATGAAATCAAAATCATTGAAAAGATTATAAATGAAATCTATACTTTTGTCTTTTCTTTCTTTCTTTTTTGGACGGAGTTTCACTCTTGTTGCCCATACTGGAGTGCAGTGGTGCGATCTCGGCTCACTGCAACCTATGCCTCCCTGTTCAAACAATTATCTTGCCTCAGCTGGGATTACAGGTGCCCCCCACCATGCCTGGCTAATTTTTGCATTTTTAGTAAAGACAAGATTTCACCATGTTGGTCAGGCTGGTCTCGAACTCCTGACCTCAGGTTATCCACCCGCCTTGGCCCCCCAAAGTGCTGGGATTACAGGTGTGAGCCACCGTGTCCGGCCTAAATCTATACTTTCATAAATTAGAAAACTACTCTAATGGATATGATATGTTTCCTTAATTCATTATACCATTCTGAATTACAACTTGCATTTATTATTTTTTCCCTCGGTCATGTATGTTAGTGATTACAGTTCTGGGATTTATCAACATTATAAAATAGGTAAGCAACTGCCTCAGTTGCTATCATCACCGACTTTCTTTAGAATATCTTAGAGATAATTTGTTCATTTTGGTCACACAAAAGCTATCCATTTCCTTCTTTCCTCCAAAGAGAGCAAATGTATGACTTCTTCGCTCCTGGCATTTAGGAAGAAATTAGACAGCATTGCTAATGGCTGGGGAGGAAGGAAGATGGAAAGAGGAATCATTGATGCTCACTCACCTTTCTTTTGAACTATATTAAACTTTGAGAGAAAAAAATAGCTTTTTAATTATCAGTGTCCAATTATCAGTGTTCTTCTCTTGAGTAATATTATTATTCCATATTTAAAACAATGTCCTATGTGCCATTATTGAAAATATTTATGATTGTGCTTGAATTTTTATTTTGATAGGTAATTTCATATGCGAAATGTATGCTAGCTAACATGGCTCTTAATTATATTTATCACTTATTTCAATTTTTTTCAATTTTTACTAAGAGAATTTTGCTGTACCTAAGGGAATGAATGTCAGTTTCTAATCTTGGTAAATGTGAGCCTTCATAATATTTTGTTTGGATCCAGAAACTATCAGTGTCATAGTAGATATTTATATCTATATAGTTATAATTATTAGACTTAATATGCAATTTACTTGAAACATACATATAAACTTTTTAGGAATAGTATAATTTTATAAATCTAATTGGTATTATTATTAGATACACATCATATATGTAAAATTAGTCAGTATTATCTTCAACTAGGGCTCTATAGACTGTTTGGCTGCTTCTCCTAGGATTATATAAGCAGGTAATAACAGTGTGAACTTGAAATCGTGTCTGCTCACATCAAGAAAAATGTTTGCTCCCTTTTACGAAACCCTGGCAAGACAAATTTGAAATAGCTGAAGGCATCAGAAGTATTCATTGTATGGTTCCTCCATTGTTATAGGCTCAGCTATCTTTATATTCTCTGGTTGCATGGTTTCCTGATTAGCTCTGCAGTGTTCTGTTCATCTGGGCCACCCTACTGGGCTTAACACCCTCATTTGTTCAGTGACTTTCAATTTGTTTTTGCAATATTTTGTTCTCCACTGGAGAGTCTCTAAGTGGGTATATCAGGTGGGATGGAGCCACTGGGAGCTGTATGGAAGTACTGTGGCACCCACCCAAGCAATCAGGAGCCGTGATTTGGATGGCAGTATGTGGCAAAGTTACCCTCTCAAGCCATACTGCAAAACATAAAAGTATGAAATATACTGGATTGGAAAGGAGGGAATGCAAATAATGGTAAATCTCTGTAGTTCCAAGTGCAGCCCATGCAATACCAAGAAGAAAATAGAAGAAATTGAGAAGGAAAGGAAGAATAATACAAGATAACAATTCTATGAGGAATGATCCTGGAAAATTGCTGCTTGAGGAAAAATAAAATAGAATCTGTACATTTCACTTTGTTCTAGACTTTAAGATTATTATGGGGTTGGGGAAAAATAAAATAGAATCTGTACATTTGCTTTTGTTCTAGATTTTAAGATTATTTTGAGGTTTAGTATCAAAATGAGGTTGTATATTATGCAGAACATTGGAGTCACCTGGATACTAGAGCCCCTCATGTGGCTCAGCAGCAACTCGCCTAATGGTCCATTCTCTGACCCAGTCCCTTTGCCTCTATCAGTGCTGCCAAGTATTGACTCTCTACCTTCCTTACTGCCTCCTGGACTTTTTAATGTTATGTGTATATGATTATCAGGTTCTATTTTACAATACTTTGTAAGCCTCTGTATATATTTTTCATATTCAAGTATAGGAGAGAGTATTTGATGGTATTCATTAGTTACTAACCAATATGGAATATCATTATGTTCTCTTTATCTCTTTATCTAATCTCTCTCTCTCTGTCTCCCTTTCTCTCCCTCTCTCTCTACATAGATACTTTATGCAAGGCTGCCTTAAGCACCATGCAGTCCATAGATGACAATTTTTTTTTGTCTCAGGCATGATCAAAATCATCATACTATATATTCACAATTAGAGTGTTTTGTGCATTAGCAATTCTAATGAATCGGCCGGGAGCAGTGCCTCACACCTGTAATCCCAGCACTTTGGGAGGCCAAGTCATGTGGATCACCTGAGGTCAGGAGTCCAAGACCAGCCTGGCCAACATTGCGAAACCCTGTCTCTGATAAAAATACAAAAATTAGCTGAGCATGGTGGCAGGTGCCTGTAATCCCAGCTACTCGGGATGCTGAGGCAGGAGAATCCCTTGAACCTGGGAAGTGGAGGTTGCAGTGAGCTGAAATAGCGCCAGTGCACTCCAGCCTGGGTAAGAAAGTGAGACCCTGTCTCAAAAAAAAAAAAAAGAAAGAAAAAGAAATTCGAATGAGTCTCCATTCAGAAGAATGGTGCGATATGTGTCATTTACTTTCCACACAGAATTTTATTAATATTTCTTCAATGAATCAAATATTATATACAGTAGTGATTTAATACATGGACCTTATTAGGCAAGCATTTGATATGCACTACCAAGTAATCCAGTATATATTTCTTTTCTTTTTTTTTTTTAATTATACTTTAAGTCCTAGGGTACATGAGCACAACGTGCAGGTTTGTTACATATGTATACATGTGCCATGTTGGTGTGCTGCACCCATTAACTCATCATTTATATTAGGTATATCTCCTAATGCTATCCCTCCCCCAATCCCACGACAGGCCCCAGTGTGTGATGTTCCCTACCCTGTGTGCAAGTGTTCTCATTGTTCAATTCCCAACTATGAATGAGAACAGACAGTGTTTGGTTTTCTGTCCTTGCGATAGTTTGCTCACAATGATGGTTTACAGCTTCATCCATGTCCCTATAAAGGACATGAACTCATCTTTTTTATGGCTGCATAGTATTTCATGGTGTATATGTGCCACATTTTCTTAATCCAGTCTATCATTGATGGAAATTTGGGTTGGTTCCAAGTCTTTGCTATTGTGAATAGTGCTGCAATAAACATAACGTGTCCATGTGTCTTTAGAGAAGCATGATTTGTAATCCTTTCAGTATATACCCAGTAATGGGATGACTGGGTCAAATGGTATTTCTAGTTCTAGATCCTTGAGGAAAGGCCACACTGTCTTCCACAATGGTTGAACTAGTTTACAATCCCACCAACCGTGTAAAAGTGTTCCTATTTCTCCACATCCTCTCCAGCACCTGTTGTTTCCTGACTTTTGTTATCGCCATTCTAACTGTTGTGAGATGGTATCTCATTGTGGTTTTGATTTGCATTTCTCTGATGGCCAGTGATGATGAGCATTTTTTCATGTGTCTGTTGGCTGCATAAATGTCTTCCTTTGAGAAGTGTCTGTTCATATCCCTCACCCACTTTTTGATGGGGTGGTTTGATTTTTTTTTTTTTTTTTTTGGTAAATTTATTTAAGTTCTTTGTAGATTCTGGATATTAGCCCTTTTCAGTTGGATAGATTGTAAAACTTTTCTCTCATTCTGTAGATTGCCTGTTCATTCTGATCGTAGTTTCTTTTGCTGTGCAGAAGCTCTTTAGTTTAATGAGATCCCATTTGTCTATTTTGGCTTTTGTTTTCATTGCTTTTGGTGTTCTAGTCTTGAAGTCCTTGCCCATGCCTATGAGCTGAATGGTATTGCCTAGGTTTTCTTCTAGGGATTTTATGGTTTTAGGTCTAACATTTAAGTCCTTAATCTATCTTAAATTAATTTTTGTATAAGGTATAAGGAAGGGGTCCAGTTTCAGCTTTCTACTTATGGCTAGCCAGTTTTTCCAGCAACATTTATTAAATAGGGAATCCTTTCCCCATTTCTTGTTTTTGTCAGGTTTGTCAAAGATCAGATGGTTGTAGATGTGTGGTATTATTTCTGAGGGCTCTGTTCTGTTCCATCGGTCTTTATCTCTGTTTTGGTACCAGTACCATGCTGTTTTGGTTACTGTAGCCTTGTAGTATAGTTTGAAGTCAGGTAGCGTGATGCCTCCAGCTTTGTTCTTTTGGCTTAGGATTGTCTTGGCAATGTGGGCTCTTTTTTGGTTTCATATGAACTTTAAAGTAGTTTTTTTCCAATTCTGTGAAGAAAGTCATTGGTAGCTTGATGGGGATGGCACTGAATCTATAAATTACATTGGGCAGTATGGCCATTTTCACGATATTGATTCTTCCTAACCATGAGCATGGAATGTTCTTCCATTTGTTTGTGTCCTCTTTTATTTTGTTGAGCAGTGGTTTGTAGTTCTTCTTGAAGAGGTCCTTCACATCCCTTGTAAGTTGGATACCTAGATATTTTATTCTCTTTGAAGCAATTGTGAATGGGAGTTCACTCATGATTTGGCTCTCTGTTTGTCTGTTACTGGTGTATAGGAATGCTTTATTTGTTTTACCAGAGACTAGGATTGCAACCCCTGCTTTTTTTTTTTTTTTTTTTTTTT
>NC_037675.1:48671329-48731743 GCF_003255815.1 Theropithecus gelada | reverse complement strand
TTTTTTTTTTTTTTTTTTTTTTTCCATTTGCTTGGTAGAGCTTCCTGCATCCCTTTATTTTGAGCCTATGTGTGTCTCTGCACGTGAGATGGGTCTCCTGAATACAGCACATTGATGGGTCTTGACTCTTTATCCAATTTGCCAGTCTGTGTCTTTTAATTGGAGCATTTAGCTCATTTATAATTAAGGTTAATGTTGTTATGTGTGAATTTGATCCTGTCATTATGATGTTAGCTGGTTATTTTGCTCATTAGTTGATGCAGTTTCTTCCCAGCATCAATGGTCTTTGCAATTTGGCATGTTTTTGCAGTGGCTAGTACCCGTTGTTCCTTTCCATGTTTAGTGCTTTCTTTAGGAGCTCTTGTAAGGCAGGCCTGGTGGTGACAAAATCTCTCACCATTTCCTTGTCTGTAAAGGATTTTATTTCTCCTTCACTTATGAAGCTTAGTTTGGCGTGATATGAAATTCTGGATTGGAAATTCTTTTCTTTAAGAATGTCGAATATTGGCCCCCACTGTATTCTGGCTTGTAGAGTTTCTGCCAAGAGATCCGCTGTTAGTGTAATGGGCTTCCCTTTGTGAATAATCCGACCTTTCTCTCTGGCTACCCTTAACATTTTTTCCTTCATTTCAACTTTGGTGAATCTGACAATTATGTTTCTTGGAGTTGGTGTTTTCAAGGAATATCTTTGTGGCATTCTCTGTATTTCCTGAATTTGAATGTTGGCCTGCCTTGCTAGGTTGGGGAAGTTCTTCTGGATAATATCCTGAAGTGTGTTTTCCAACTTGGCTCCATTCTCTCCGCCACTTTCAGGTACACCAATTAGACGTAGAGTTGGTCTTTTCACATAGTCCCATATTTCTTGGAGGCTTTGTTCATTTCTTTTTACTCTATTTTTTCTAAACTTCTCTTCTTGCTTCATTTCATTCATTTGATCTTCAGTCACTGATACCCTTTCCTCCATTGATTGAATCGGCTACTGAAGCTTGTGGATACATCACGTAGTTCTCCTGCCATGGTTTTCAGCTCCATCAGGTCATTTAAGCTCTTCTCTGTTCTGTTTATTCTAGTTAACCATTCATCTATTTTTTTTTCAAGGTTTTTAGCTTCTTTGCGATGGGTTCAAACATCCTCCTTTAGCATGGAGAAGTTTGTTATTACCGATTGTCTGAAACCTTCTTCTCTCAACACATCAAAGTCATTCTCCATCCAACTTTGTTCCATTGCTGGTGAGGAGCTGCATTCCTTTGGAGGAGAAGAGGTGCTCTGATTTGCAGAATTTTCATTTTTTCTGCTCGGTTTCTCCCCATCTTTGTGGTTTACCTACCTTTGGTCTTTGATGATGGTGACGTAGAGATGTAATTTTGGTGTGGATGTCATTTCTCTTTGTTAGTTTTCTTTCTAACAGTCAGGACCCTCAGCTGCAGGTCTGTTGGAATTTGCTGGAGGTCCACTCCAGACCCTGTTTGCCTAGTATCACCAGGGAAGGCTGCAGAACAGCAAATATTGCAGAACGGCAAATGTTGCTGGCCGGGCGCGGTGGCTCACGCCTGTAATCCCAGCACTTTGGGAGGCCGAGGCAGGCGGATCATGAGGTCAGGAGATCGAGACCATCCTGGCTAACACGGTGAAACCCCGTCTCTACTAAAAATGCAAAAAATTAGCCGGGCGAGGCTGCGGGCGCCTGTAGTCCCAGCTACTCGGGAGGCTGAGGCAGGAGAATGGCATGAACCCGGGAGGCGGAGCTTGCAGTGAGCCGAGATCGCGCCACTGCACTCCAGCCTGGGCGACTAAGCGAGACTCCGTCTCAAAAAAAAAAAAAAAAAAAAAAAACAAAAAAAACGTATGTAAAGCAAGTGTATTAGTTGCTTCTCACACTGCTTTAAAGGTACTACCTGAGACTGGGTAATTTATAAAGAAAGGAGGGTTNTCAAAAAAAAAAAAAAAAAAAAAATGTTGCTGCCAGATCCTTCCTCTGGAAGCTTTGTCTCAGAGGGGCACCCAGCTCTATGGGGTGTCAGTCGGCCCCTACTGGGAGGTTTCTCCCAGTTAGGTTACTTGGGGGTCAGGGACCCACTTTAGGAGGCAGTCTGTCCATTCTCAGATCTCAAACTCCATGCTGTGAGAACCACTACTCTCTTCAAAGCTGTCAGACAGGGACACTTAAGCCTGCAGAAGTTTCTGCTGCCTTTTGTTCAGCCATGGCTTGCCCCAAGTAGTGGAGTCTACAGAGGCAGGTAGGCCTCCTTGAGCTGCGTTGGGCTCCACCCATTCAAGGTTCCCAGCCACTTTCTGTACCTACTCAAGCATCAGCAATGGCAGATGCCCCTTCCCCAGCCTCACTGCCGCCTTGCAGTTCAGTCTCAGACTGTTGTGCTAGCAGTGAGCAAGGCTCTGTGGGTGTGGAACCCTCTGAGCCAGGCGCAGGATATAATCTCCTGATGTACCATTTGCTAAGACCGTTGGAAAAGCACAGTATTAGGGTGGGAGTGTCCCTATTTTCCAGTTACCGTCTGTCACGGCTTCCCTTGGCTAGGAAAGGGAATTCCCCAACCCCTTTCACTTCCCGGGTGAGGAGATGCCCTGCTTTAGCTCACACTCCATGGGCTGCACCCACTGTCCGACAAGCACCAGTGAGATGAACCCGGTACTTCAGTTGGAAATGCAGAAATCACCCGTCTTCTGCATTGCTCATGCTGGGAGCTGTAGACTGGAGCTGTCCCTGCTCTGCCATCTTGGAACGAGTATATTTTTCTTCAGCTTTATCACATTTAATCTTATGAATCCTCTGCTTCAACTACATCAATGGATTATACTCTAAATTTTAATTTTTCATTATCTACCTCTTTGCCACTTTATATATCATCTCCTTCTAAATACACGTCTCTCCTCTCCACAGGAAAACACAGCTTTTTTGTTATGTTAGTTTCATTTTATTACATCCAAGGCTCACTACTCTAAAACTTGCCTACTTCAAATCCAAAGAATTTAAAACTTTTCTTTAACAAGTTCTTTATTTTTTCTGTATTCCGCCAGAACTCTTATTGTTACTTTATATGTTGAGTAGATAGCATGTCGATGTTTTCAATTGATTGTAATTAATCTTTTGGAACTTTTGTGTCCCTCTTTTTCCTACCTCCAGCAGATTTCGAAACCCCTCAAGGCTATGCAGTTTTTCCTGCATTTGTTTCTGCAGTGTCTTAGTTCCCTGCACAAAATGACTGCTCAGTAAACTTTCGCAATGTAACTAATTACATTGTTTTGCTGAAATAGCATGACACCTATGAGGCGTGAGGCTGTATGGCAGTTTTTAGATATACAATTTTAGACAGGAAATCGGAGAGCAAGAACAATAACTAAAAAAACAAAGGATGTGAAGGAAATCAGCAAGTATTTATCAGATTTTAATCCCCTACTGAGGTGAGAAGAACTAAAGGCACAGAAGATAAAGTTTAAAGTTAGCATTAAATGAAAATTGTTCTAAAAATAAAGTTATGCTTGTAGAAATTTATATTGTTTATATTTTTTTACAACTTGAATAAGAGAACAAACTTAGGTCTGAGATTGACCAATAATAGTTGGATTATACAATTTAATTTTTCTTTTTGTTAGACATATTGGCCTATATGTATACTGGGCATGTAAATACGGATACTAATGATATTTTCCAGAAAAAACAAGTATAGAATAAATGTGTATAAAATATTTGGCTCCTTTACAAAAGATGAGCTTCAGCATCAGGCACACGTTTTTGCAGTCACTCTTAGAACTATTCACACAGGTTTTCAAAATTAAATGATCAAAAATCCCAAGCTGATTAAAATGTAATAGATATAAAATAAAGACTAATGAACATGCTTTGGGACAAGTCACTGAAGTAAATTGTGTTTTCTGTTTAAAGGAAAATGCTGCAAAATATTGTTTATAGTTTTGAAGAGATTTGACAAAAATCTCTTCTAAAGTAAATACAGTGGGAGTTAATGTTCTTGATGTTTCAGAAACATGCATTACATTGAATAATCTTGTAAATATAGGTAAGTAGAGTATCATTGGTTGACTGAGTGGAAACTAACTAAATAAGAGCAAATCAAGTTTTCCACACAGTAGTAGGTAATAAATTACCCATTGTGGGCCAGGTTCTTTTGGGAGGGGCAGCTGTGGGTAAAACATAACTTTACTTACGTTGTACACATAAATCACACATAAATGATAAGTCACAGCAAATAATTCCTGAACATTTCATAGAAACACAAAATTAATCACATTGTGAACTCTAAATCCGTTGTTCTAGAGGTTAGAAAATGGTAGATGTGAATTCTAATTAGAATAATCAGGAAAAGTTTTATGAGGTAAATAAAAATTGAGATCTGGATAGTTGTGAGAATTGGACAAGTAAGATGTTGTTAGATGATTTAATGGAAAATGAAACTTTAAAATGTAGTTATAGAATCAGAAAAATGAGTTAAAAGTTAATATTCTCTTTTTTAAGGACTGACATTAGAAAATGGCAGATTTAGGGAGAGCAAGTTATTTAAAATATCATGAGTACATCAGTTCGGAATAGAAGAAAGATGGGGCCAGATTAAGGAGGATTTTAAAGGTCAAGCTAAAGCATTTTGAGTTTATTTGGCAAGTTATTCCCATCACCTGCCATTGAAGATTTTTGAAGAGTGAAGACGTGAAGTGGATTTCAGGAAGATAAAGCTGGCAGCTATAATCTGTATAAAGATCAAACAAAGAGATAAGGGCTTTGATTAAGACGGAAGTTGTAGGCTAAGCAGTTAAGAAAAAGAAAATTAACTGTTACTGGTGTGTTTTTCTTTTCCTAAGGGCACTATATATGAAAGACTTTTTATTAATGATGACTAGTTAAACACTCTGAAGAACTAGGAAGTAGATATTATTATTTTAATTTTATAAAAAATGAAAAATAAATAAGTTTGGAAAGGTTAAGTAAGCAACCAAGTAAATGCTTAGAAATAAATTAAGGCAGAATTTAAGATAAGCCCTATATTTGACTTCAAAATTAAAGCTCTTGCCACTATAACATACTGAAAAAAAAATCTTTGAAATATAGGTAAATGATTAGTTGTAAGGGTAAGGTCAAGTTTAAAGAAAATCAAGTCAAAGCTCACACTTGGATAAGTAATGAGTTTTATATTTAATCTCTCTTAACATCTAATAATTTAGTTTGGTTATAAATTTTAGAAGGCATACCATTACAAATGCAAGATTGGAACAGAAAGGATCACATATTTCTAATTCTAAATAATGACATTCATCTGTTTGAGAAAGAAATGTACAGAAAACCACAGAAGCAAATCCAGTCTGTTTTCTTGCTCTTGTATAATACTCCTAAATTGATCTGTCACAGAATTTGAAACTATTTTTTTTTTTTTTTTTTTTTTTTTTTANAAAGATATTCATGCTGTGATTTAAATCACCAACAGGATAAAAATAGATATGAAAATCTTAATAATTTGAGCATCCAAGAATATCAGGAGCCCTGCCCAGAATGAAAATTGAGATATTAATATCATATGTGTCTTAGGGTCTGGCAATCTTGCTTATAAAAAAGAGAATGAATAACCAAAAATCGAGGGAAAAGATCTGAATAGCCAAAATCAATCTCACAATATGTAAGCATTTAAGGTCAGGTACATTATTCATGGGAACTCAGGCCTTCTCTTAAATGAGATTTATTCTTTCACTCTTATTTAGATGTATATTTAATGATCTTTACCATCAAAGATAATTAGTGGGAAATCCTGGGGGAACTATTGGTGTATTATATTTAAACTACATAGTCATAACATTAAAGATGATGTTCCTATTGACACCTATTTTCAAGAAAAATATGGCATATTGTTATTAGACACTGCTTAAAAAGTCAAGTAGGTTTATAACAAAGATATTTTCCCATCCCAAATATGTAAAATTAAGAGAAAGTGTTGACATTTTAAGTGGGAATTTTTCACTAACAGGAAATTTTATTTGTGTGGAATACCTTATTCTCCTTTGATGGCTTATGATAAGGTTTTTAGTTTAATGAGTATAATATGTAAAAATGAATTTGTTAAGAAACAATTTACGTGTTCCAAAAATTGGTCATAGGTTTTCTTTCAGCTACATTGAGGTATTATTCTTATGCCATACAATTCACTCATTTCAGGCCCACATTGAAGGTTTTTTAGTAGATTTACAAAGTTGTGCAGCTATGACCAAAATTTAATTTTAGAACATTTTCACCTCCTGTCCCCTCCGAAAAGAAACCCCCTACCCATTGGCAGTCACTCACCATCTTCCTCTCAACAGCCCCACAGCCCAGCCCTAGCCAACCCTTGACTTTCTGTCTCTATAGGCCTCTTTTTTCTGGAGTTCTATATGAATGCAATCATACACTATGTGGTCTTTCGTGACTTGCTTCTTTCACTTAGCTTAATACTTTCAAGGTTCACTGATGCTGTATCATGTATTAGTAGTTCATTCCTTTTGTTACCAAAAATATTTCGTTGTATTTATGTGCCACATTTTAAAAATTTATTTATAAGTTAATAGATATTTGTTTTTTTCACCTTTTAGGTGGTATAAATAGTGACGATATGAATGTTTGTTAATGAGTTTATATATGCATATATGCTTTCATTTTTCTTGGATATATACCTAGGATCACAGATATTTTTAAAGTGACATTGGGATTTATATACTTTATCCTGTACTAGTCTTAATTGTCACAGTTTTTCCCAAAGCGAATTGAAAGAATTAGTGTTGCTATATTTAAATAAAACAATTAAAAATCTCTCCCACCCTTTCTTCTTTTCATAACTCTCCAAATAATCAAAGATAATAGCCTAGTTTATGTCATTCCATATTCTATACTGTTCTTGTATGCTTATAAACATATAAAACACAAATACAAACTTATGCAAGTGCAAAATGTAATGTATACACATATGAGGTTTGTTATATAATTTTTAAAAATGGGATAATACTGGTATTTGCATTATTCTACAATACATTTTTTTTTCTCATTTAAAAGCATACCATGAGTTTTCCTCTAGGCCAAAAGAGATAGCTCTGACTCATTTTTCCCAGTGACAGAGCATTCCATAAAATTAGTATAATAAAATGTATATAAACATTTCCCTATCATTGGATAGTCAAATTTAATTATTTTCCCTCCAGCTTTTTGCAGCTACAAAGCTACAATAATCATTTTTTAAATATGCTTTTATAAGTAATACAATAATTTCTATTGGCTACATTCCCCAAATTAGGTTGACTGAATCAATAGTAATCGTTAATTTTGCTATATATTGCTAAATTCATTTTCAAAATGGTGGGTAGTAATTCATACACTAACCAATAATGCATGAGAGTAACTGTTTCAGTTTCTCCACCAGCACTGGATATAGTAAATCTTTTTAAGTCTGTCAATTTTATGTGTATTTCATTGTTGCTTTAATTTGCATTTATCTGACTACAAGTGAGAGGGAACATTTTTTCATATGTTGATTAGCAATTTAAATTTACTCTTCTGTGAATTGCTAATTCTTTTCCTTTACCCTTTTTCTATCAAGTTTGTTTGTTTTCTTGTTACAATTTATTGGAGCTCTTTACATATTAGGGATATTAACATTTGCTTATCATTTGTGTCTCAAATATTTTATCACTTGATTTTTGACTTTTTTTTTTGTCCTTTGCCATTATTGTTTGTAATGTACTCAAATATATCTATTCTTTTCCCCCCAGTCATTTCGGTTTGCTTAGGAACACTTTTTCTGCCTGCTGGTGATAGAATATTTTCATATGATTTTTAAAGCATTTCTTAAGTGCATATCAACTAATACTATGTTTAAACAAAGGACATAATATTTTAAGGTATTCAGTAATACTCCTGATGTTAATGCAATATCCAGCATTTTTGCTTAGTTCCTTTTCTAAATATCAGATGCTTTATATAATTTGAGAGTATTTTATAAAATGAAATTATATACATTTTATTTTTGTAAATATATTTCAAAATAATCATTGAAAGATTACAGTATATATTGTAAATGTTTAATTCCAAAAAGGTTACTTATAATGTTATCAGATATGAAATGAAAAATAATGCTAATAGATATTTTTATCAAAAAGGTAAGAATACTAATTTATATGATACTATAACATAAATCATCTCAATTTATAAACCTAGAAACCTAGAATGTATAAATCAATATAGAAACTATTTTGGTGTTTATTATTTTCTGGTTCCCTTTCAGTAACAATGAGAATCTATTATTCTTACAGTTGGAATATCATTATGACTATGGAAAATTTTAAATTCATATAATACCTCTTAATTGGTACATTTTGGGGATGAGAGAATTTCAGAAATATTACCATACAGGAAACTACTTTTTGCCTTACCATCCTGAAACTATTCAACTGGTTCTGTGCTTCCCTTACGCTTATTCGGAATATAAAAATGTGCCTGGGGTAAGGAGATTAATTACTATAATGTTAATATTTTGTGAGAAAGTATATTAAATATTGTCTTGAATATAATCCATGACTGGAGAGAGTCAGTACATTAATTTAGATGACTAAAAGAGATTGATACTTCTAAATAACTTGGGTCTGTATTTGAGACTTTAATTAGTACCTTAGGTTTTAAAATTTTACACTAAAACTTAAAAATTCTTTCAGTGCATTAGAAAGATCAGCATTTGAAAATTGCTTATGTTTATTTTTAAAAATATCATAATTGTTGCTTAATAATAAACTATCTTCAACAAAACTTCCTATAATACAATCCCATGCCCTAGCAGGGAATCCTGGCTTGCAATTTTAAAGTTTGAGAGAAAAATAATACTATCGTTCATTTTTCAAGTGTATTTCAAATTGTAAAATTATTATTATTTTATAGAACTCTTTTTTCACTCCGTTTATTAGTACGTTTTTCTAGAAGTTTTTCAAGTCAAAGGATATTTTAAAATTCCTTTTGTCCTGTCAGCTAGGTATAGAATATATCCCCTACTTATGATGAATTTGTAATAAGGTTCAAGATATAAAATGTACCTTCAGTACAGTATTAATCAGAAAAATATAAGACAAAATGTAATAAGCGGTTAGGTAGTGCAGTGTCAACTAAGCAAAATGGGAATATAGAAGAGGATGTATTATTTGAAGTTTGGAAGTCATTGTAAACCTAAAGCAAGGGTGTGATTTGTATTATTTATTTTTCTACATAAGGGGTGGTTTACAGAGAGGGTATTGACAGAGCAGAAGGAGAAAAGAAGAGATAAATATAAGCTGTGCTAGAAGGACGTTTAATCAGTTTGAATTATATATAATATAAACAAAACTATTTCAGTAAGCAACACATTCTTATATGTGGATACTGTTTAAAACAGAAAAGTCTAACTTTCTAAATTTCTCTTTGAATATGTGGACACTGTTTGAAATAGAAAAGTCTAACTTTCTAAATTTCTCTTTGAATGCCCAAACATAAAAATCTTACACACACACACATACACACACACGAACAATAAGTAGACCTAGAAAATACTAATTCAGATACAGGTCTCTGATGAACTTTCTTTTCATGTTAAAAATGTCCCTCCATTCACAAATATTTAGTCCTCTCTTTCTCTTAATCTGCCTTTTTTTTAAAAATTCAAAGCATTGTTTTTCTGTAGTACACAATATGTTATGTAATTATTTGTTATTTTCTCTTCTCCTGGAATGCAAACTCTCTAAGAGTAAAGTCTTTGTTTCACTACTGGCTTATATCACTTATAATGGTATTAAGCTCATGGCAAGAATGAGTAACTGTTGAATGCATTATTGAATGATTGAATTCGTTATTTATTGAATGATGTTGAAAAAGTAAGGTTATCATTTGAGAAAAAAATGAAAAAAAGAATTTGTCTTTTACCTTCATATTTTAAAATAAATGTCAGAATTATTAAAGAGTTATTTTTTTAAAAGACGGCTGCATAAGGAATAACATTTTAGGCATTGATATAAAATATCACAAAGAAAGTTCTGTTGAAATGATTACCTACTGGCCGGGCGCGGTGGCTCAAGCCTGTAATCCCAGCACTTTGGGAGGCCGAGGCGGGTGGATCACGAGGTCAGGAGATCGAGACTATCCTGGCTAACATGGTGAAACCCCGTCTCTACTAAAAATACAAAAAACTAGCTGGGCGTGGTGGCGGGCGCCTGTAGTCTCAGCTACTTGGGAGGCTGAGGCGGGAGAATGGCGTGAACCTGGGAGGCGGA
The DNA here is from genome assembly GCF_003255815.1 of Theropithecus gelada. Lineage (NCBI taxonomy): Eukaryota > Metazoa > Chordata > Mammalia > Primates > Cercopithecidae > Theropithecus > Theropithecus gelada. The sequence continues at coordinate 48,721,474 of NC_037675.1, read as the reverse complement.
GCTTGCAGTGAGCTGAGATCCGGCCACTGCACTCCAGCCTGGGAGACACAGCGAGACTCCGTCTCAAAAAAAAAAAAAAAAAAAAAAAAAAGAAAAGAAATGATTACCTACATGTCTAAAAGCCTGTATATACAAAAATATTATAAACCTATTAAAAAGTAAGTGCCTAGCTGGTAGAAATATATGCTATAAATATATAAATGGGATAATGTTCTTAATATAGAATTAGCTCTTACAAATCATGATGAAAATATTCAACTTATCTAAATGATTAATCTAAAAACTGGGCAAAAAGTTATTAAACTTCCTAAAAGGAAAGCAGATGACCACTATATTGATGGAAAAAAATCATATTTTATTTGTAATCAAATAAAATGCAAAATAAAATGGTAGTGAGCATCATTTTTATCTATCACTATGACACTATGACATCTTTTTGTTGGCTGGTGGTGTCGGGACCAGGGGAGTTAGGGGACTGCAGGGTAGAGGGTGGTGGTAAGACGATGAAAACCCTGAGTTCTCATACATTGCTGTGAGAAGGCATGATAATGATTACTACATTTTTGGAAAGCAATTAGGAAATAGTGTCAATCTTAAAAAATATTCTTTCTCTTTAAGTATTTCCATTTCCAGAATTTTTTAAAGGCAATTTTCAGCTAAGTGGACAAAATTGTATGTACAAAGATCTTCATCTCTGTATTATTTTTTTGTTCCTAAGGTTCCAAAAATTGTTTAAAGTTAGGAGAGGAATCAAATTATATCATCATAATATGGATATATGTCATTATGTAAATTGAAGTTATCAGAAGATTTTTACTGTCATTGGAAATAGTTCATGATATATCACTAAGGGGGAAAAATTGTATTGCAAAACTATATATCCAGCATGTTTTCTATCTACCTGTGTAAATAGATACATATCTAGGCATAAAACTCCAGATTGTATAGTAGTGTTTTTCTCTAATAATGTTATTATTCATTAATTTTTACATTTATTTTTAAAATTTTTGTAGTGTCACAATTGTTCTGCATTTTGTATTATTATGCTTATAATCTAGAAAAGAAGTAATAAGTATTATTTAAAATTCATACAATGTATTTAGGAATGCATGTATGGCATACAAATGGTGGAAGTCACTTCCTAATTTTTTGAGGTATAAATTTAGGTTAAATTTTTTAAAGTCAGAGCGCAAGTTCGCGTGACTTTTCTCCAAGCATATGTTATTATTATATGAACTCTCTAATTATGCACTTTCTAGTAAAACTCTTTAATTCTGAACTCAAAGCTTTACACTAAGACAATGTAAAACCTGAATAAATATAAAATGTGATGGTATTCTTTAGAATAGATGGTGTCATTTAGATACTATTTATGAAAATGAGATACAATAAATGGAGTTATATATCTTACATCCTAATAACGAGTGACATGAAATTGCCATCGACTAGCAGTATTTCACGTTCTTGCCCCCCGAAAGTATAACCTTGCAAGCACAAGACTAAGGCAGAATTTTAACTCTCTCTTGCTTTCAACTACAGGCTTCCAAAAGTGATCCAATTTTATTACACTGTATGATTATTCAATTCTATTCCCTGTCTAATCTAGATGGTAGTTAGAAATATTTAATTTGTAAATGTATTTTGTTAAAGTTAGTGTTTACTGGGTCTATACAACCATTTATTTATTTCAGTTCCAGATTAATGTAGCACAACTTCCTTCCTTCCTTTCTTTTCTTTTCTTTTTTTTTTTTTTTTGACAGAGTTTGGTTCTTTTTGCCCAGGCCGAAGTGCAATGTTGTGGTCTCAGCTCACTGGAACCTCCGCCTCCCAGGTTCAAGCGATTCTCCTGCCTCAGCCTCCTGGGTAGCTGGGATTACAGGCATGAGCCACCACTCCCGGCTAATTTTTTTGTATTTTTAGTACAGACGGGGTTTCACCATGTTGGCCAGGCTGGTCTCAAACTCCTGACCTCAGGTGATCCACTCTCCTTGGCCTCCCAAGGTGTTGGGTTTACAGGTGTGAGCCACCGCAGCTGGCCATATCTTTTTTTCTGGAAAGTGTGTGGCTAACATAGGGTACTTTACTTTGATATTTTTAGAGAAAAATAATAAAATTTATACTTCAAGAACACTTGCCTTTGGAAAGATATATTTTTACTTCCCCAGATAGACACAGAGAACATTGCTTTAGTAATAAACAATCTTATTCAGAGTCACCTGAAGTAAGGTTTGGAGAAAGGCCAAAAGAGGTGTTAGTCAAGTAAGGGAATTAACTAAAGCAGAGAAAACTGAATTTCAGAAGGGAGGTAGGAGGTCAAGAAACATATGTTGGTAATTGTTGCTCTTGCATAGCTGAGATTTGTTTTGATTTTAGCAAATTGTGGAAGAAAAAGAGTAGCACAGTTTTTAGAATGGCTCGCCCATAGAAATCTCTTGTAGTTTATGGCCTATCATTCTGTAGTTTTATTTTGTGATGGTGTTACTCTAAACTAGAAAATTGGCATTTGGTTACCTGCGAAACAGTACTTTTGGTAGTTCTAACATCAAATTTATTATTATTTTATATGTAAATAGAGACAAATTATGACTTTAAAGATATTTCCTGGATGCTATTGAAGGGTTGGTTATACATTAGTCTTTTTTGAGCATTTTGGTTACGTGAACTCTTAATTGGTTTCGTACTCTTTTTTGGTACAGCCAAAGACAAACATTTTTAGATATAGCAATCTATACGAAAGATTTAAATTGTTTTGAAAATTCCAGAAGATTATCATACCCTGAAACAAGATGGATGGTTGCTCTTGCAATGACAAAGAATACACTTTCTGTGAAATTACCCATAAGAGTTCATGGATTACTTAATCCCTGTGTATTTTAACTGTTTACTATAAAATAAAGAACAATTAAGGTAGCTCAATTATATTTGCATTACTCTGCCAATGTTAACAGTAGTTGGCTAGTAAAGTCAGATTTTATTCACTACTGTCAGTCTTTTACTTGATGACAGATGATTAGTCTATGGACACATTTATTTGTAACAGTTCTAACAATGTAGATTAAGGTTTCTGCTCATTACTTTTTATTTTCACATACAAATTCTATTTTTTTGTTGTATGCAAAACTAGTAGACCAAAGTCAAACTAAAAGTAATTGCATTATATCTAACTTTTAGTAAAACAGAGTATCAAACATAATCTTTAAGGAATTTAAATCTGCTTGGAGATAAGTACTGTTATATGACTTGAAGTACATGTAATAAGTGCTTCTAATGAAATAATATATTCACTTGAAAAAAGGCAAATAATAATAACAATAATGAACAAAAACTGTACTCAATCTGTACTGATTAATAATAAAGAGCCAGAAGACGAAATGTAAATAGTATATACTTTAAAAATATAGTACATTATTTTTTGTAACAGATGAAGAGGTTGTATTGTCCATTTTATTGAGTGGTAAGTAGAGCACTTACTAAACTATACCGCCTGGTAAAAGTAGCCAGGTGAAGAAAGTAATTAGGTAGGAATCCTTCTTTGGCTTTTATTCTGGCTCTTGCTAATAGAGATCATAGAAAAGAGATGCAGTTCACCCTGGCTCATCCCAAAAGGACTAGAAAGAATCATCAACTCTCTAAGGAAATTCTAGAACAACCCTCTTTTCCTTGGATATTTTTGTTTTTTATTTATTTATTTTTTTTTCGGACTAATACATCAGAGCCAGATGTCGTTAGGGGATTTACATTTTAAAATTCTTCCTACCCTTTCTGCAGAAAAGACACTATTATGTAAGAGGGGATTGGCATTTGGGACTCTCTAATTCAGCACTCTTCCAGTAGTCTTCCTGACCTCCCTCCAACACCAAAAGTCCAAAGCCCTCAATCTGGAGAAGTTTGAACTACGTGAAAGAACCGTTGAATTCTCCTTGCCCTATGGGAAGAATAGACCCTGTAGTCAGAACTGCAGTTACTGGTAGTATGACTTGTAAAAGTGCTTTGGAGCTAAGATTTTCCGCCTTTTCTTTTTCCCTTCATGCATGATTATTGAGATTGTCTTTGTGATTGAGTTCTTGGCACCTTAGCTCTAAAAAAGATTTAGATAAATTAAAAGAGCTTCTGAGAAAAGCCACAAAAATGATGAAAGAGTTAGAAGTATTGATTTATTAGGAAAGATGAAAAGAATGAATATGCCTTGGCATGGCATCAAATGAGGATGTGTTGCCATATTATAGCTATAAATATTTGTAAACAGAAGGAGGAGGAAAAATTATTATTATTATTATTATTATTATTTTTTTTTTTTTTGAGACGGAGTCTCGCGCTGTGTCACCCAGGCTGGAGTGCAGTGGCGCGATCTCGGCTCACTGCAAGCTCCGCCTCCCAGGTTCAGGCCATTCTCCTGCCTCAGCCTCGGAGTAGCTGGGACTACAGGCGCCCGCCACCACGCCCGGCTAGTTTTTTGTATTTTTAGTAGAGACGGGGTTTCACCATGTTAGCCAGGATGGTCTCGATCTCCTGACCTCGTGATCCGCCCGCCTCGGCCTCCCAAAGTGCTGGGATTACAGGCTTGAGCCACCGCGCCCGGCCGAAAAATTATTTAAATAGTCCAATGAAGCAGTATGTTATGCAAGAAAGAGAACGTTAAGACTGCGTATTAATGTCCTTTCTTCTGGATTTTCTCCCTAAATATTCTGGCCACACCTTTACTTGGAAACAGAATTAGTTACCATTTACTATCTAGAACACCTGAATGCCTCATACTGCTTAATGTGGGGGGATAAAAGGAGAGTAAAATGAGAATATTATTTCCTTCTCAGTTTGAGAAATATTGTGCAATGTTTCTGAGCTGTCTAGGCCTTTCCTAGGTTTCTGTCCACCAGTACTGCTCGTGGGCACTGAGCAGCTTACGAATGGCAATGGGTTGAGCTGCCAGCAGTGTAGCTGCAGTAATTCTGCCCATCCCAGTACAATCAACTCTTTGTGTTCTATGCAGTGAAGAGCTCCCTTCATTTATTATGGACAGAGTTATCTCCGCCTTAGCAGCTGTGCATACAGCAAGCTTCAGCTTCCACGGGTGAACCTTAACAGAAGGGAAAGGCAGGGGTGGGCCACCAAGATGCACATTTTCCAGCTGTGCTCAGAAAGGCATGTCTTCCTTCTAATCCATAAGGGGAAGAAAAACAAACCCCATCTTAAGTCTTTAAGAAATAATATACTATTGAGAGGCGGATGGAGATGAAAGTGTTGAGTTTTATTTGATTTATATGATAATAGGCTTGGGCAACTGTTTAGTTCCCCAATCCCACTGAAGGGTGTAGAAAACAACTACAAATTTCCCCAAAGGAACTTTATTTTGTACAGATGGGTTTTGTTCAAATTGACTTAAATTGTTTCTTGGAATTCATACATACTATATCATGAAGGCAATGTTATATTGGGTAATTCAATTTTAGATGAGACCATGAAATTCTATTTTACCTATAAACTGCTAATAATTCCATTTTGGCTTTACTAGGCAACTCTCCCCATGTTGTTTATGGGAGAAAATGAACTCTAAGCTTCAACTTAAAATATCAAGAGGACATACTCCTGGGGGACAAATTCCCTCAATGGAAATTTGTACATCACTCACTTTTTTTTTTTTTTTTTTTTTTTGAGACAGAGTCTTGCTCTGTGCCCCAGGCTGGAGTGCAGTGGCGCGATCTCGGCTCACTGCAAGCTCCGCCCCCCCGGATTCACGCCATTCTCCTGCCTCAGCCTCCCGAGTAGCTGGGACTACAGGCGCCTGCCACCTCGCCCGGCTAATTTTCTTGTATTTTTAGTAGAGACGGGGTTTCACCGTGTTAGCCAGGATGGTCTCGATCTCCTGACCTCGTGATACGCCCGTCTCGGCCTCCCAAAGTGCTGGGATTACAGGCTTGAGCCACCGCGCCCGGCCTACATCACTCACTTTTAACTATCTGTATTTGCTTTTGTTTTTTAGTTTATTTTTACACATATACAATTTTTATTTAAAATAGCAACAACAAAACAAAGTGAGTATATCTGCATTTGCTTTAAAGAAAGGACTTTATTTGGTCCTTATTTGGCTATCATTCAACAGGAGAGCTGTGTTCTATCATTTAATATAATTCTGGATTAACAAATTAGCATATTCCTTATTGAGTCCTAACATACATACTTACCCTTTAGATATGACTCATACATAGCATTAAAAGTAGAAACAATAAACTCAGAGGAAATCACTGCAATGATTACCTGAAATAAAGACGGTGAAGCCACGCTTGAGACTGTCCAGATTCTGTTTGTGGTTCATCTATAATCATGTAATTTGGTGTATTTTTTTCCTTTAACACGTAACTTTTAATAAACTCATTTTTACTTAAACAGTTACTATCTATACATTTATGAACACTTTAAGGTATATAGTTCAAATTTTTTAAAAATTCAAAGTAAAAGCATACATGTTAGACATGCAATATGTATTTAAATAGATACATTCTAGACTAAATTAGATGCTATCTAGAAATACTCTTTGCGCTCATCTATTTTGGCTTTCTCTTTCTCTCTCTCTCTCTCTCTCTCTCTCCCCCTTTGTCCCTCCTTCCCTTCCTTCTTCCTGCCTTCTCTTCCCTTCCTTATTTGCTTTCTCTTCCTCCTGTTCCTTCCTCTCCCTCTTTGTCTCTTTCTTCTTCTAGCCCTTGTTTATAAAAGAACGTAAATGATTACCAATCCATTTACCATGCTGTGTGACTTTTTATTATAATTCAATGAGCAGAAGCTGTTTGAAATTTGTGTCAGTATTTGGTGTGTATGTAAATTTGATTGATACAGGCCGGGCGTGGTGGCTCACTCCTGTAATCTCAGTACTTTGGGACGCTGAGGTGCGGGAATCACTTGAGGTCCGGAGTTCATGAGCAGTCTGGCCAACATGGTGAAACCCCACCTCTACTAAAAATACAAAAATTAGCCGGCTATGTTGGCGTGCGTCTGTAATCCCAGCTAGTCAGGAGGCTGAAGCAGGAGAATTGCTTGAACCCGGGAGGCAGAGATTGCAGTGAGCTGAGATCATGCCACTGCACTTCAGCCTGGATGACAGAGCGAGACTCCATCTCAGAAAATAAAAATAAAAATAAATAAATTAAATAAATAAACAAATAAATAAATACATAATTTGATACAACCCAGATAGTCAAGCATTTTTTAATAAGTTAGGAAATCTGATAGTATATATAAAATATATTAAAATAAGGTATGTAAAAGTGAAGGAAAACATCCTCACTAGATTTTTATATCATTACCAAGATGATAAACAGAGACATGAATATCTTCAGCTATCCATAAGGGAAAGAAAAGAGGCTGCTTTTGCAAGGATAGAAAATTGTGTTACTATGATCAAATTATTGACGATTTTCAAAAGCTTTACTAATTGCTTTTGCATCAAGGATGCAGATATTCTATTCAAAATAAAAACTATCAAGCATTTCTAGTTCTAAGTGCTCCTACAGAATGAGATTTTACTGACAGTGTTCAATACACTAATATGATAGTTTTTGATGCATTTATTTTGAAGTAATTCAGGATAAGTACAATAAAATAATACCTATTGTCAAAACTGGTGAGAAAGCTTCCATCTTGAGTATAGTAATAGCAAGCAAAATATCAGACTAATAAAAACATAGCCAAATTTGAAATGTTGTGTTAAATATGATGAAGTATTTCTTCAAAACAATTGGGAAAACATAGAAACTGATGACTTTTAACTTTTACCTAATAATTTTATAATCTTACATATTCAGAGTAATCTTTTTAGAAAAAAATGCAATGTAGTGAAAATATATATAAGGCATAAAAGAAAGAAAAGTAAATGCAACCAAAGCAGCAAATAGCTGGATAATATTAAGCACATTAAAAAATATCAATATCTCAAATTTTCATTTATTTGGCAGAATACTTACAGCAAATACATGCATTTTAAAGCCAATAAACATTAAATAAGTGATAACCCAGTTAATTGAAAATTGAGTAAATTGATGTGTTACTGTAGATATACATACTCAATACCTTCAAAATTATTTGATTTTTATTATTTTTAGAGTCTAAGTATTCACAACTTCATTTTAATATGTATGTGGAAAGGAGTCCTCTTTGAAACAAAGGGAAAATAAAGGTACTTCAGAATCCATGAAGATGTCTATATTCCCTTTATGAGATTCAATCAGTAATGCAAATTCATTTGAGTGAGAAAGAATGAAATCCAAGGCCACTTGGGATAGAAACCCAAGCCAGGCTTCTAGTTCAAGATTTGGGACTGCTAAATCAAATGGAAGAGTGATATATATGCAAATAGATGTATGCTGTCTCATCGGAGGTTACAAACTTTCTATTTTGCAAAGTATAATGTTAAAACAAAATCCACTATCATTTCCATTTAAAGAAAGGACATATTTTACTACCCAAAAATCAAAATAGAAGTGAAGGATGGTAACGCAGATTGAAGAAGAGTGCTTCGAATTAGGTAATTCCAGCTTTTTGAAAATCATACTCTGATATCCTTATATTATTCTAATGTTCCTATATTCTGGTGAAAACTTTCTCATAAACTGCCCAGGTATGCAGATCAATGATCAACCAAACAACTGAGTCCTCAGTTCAAAACCAAAGGATTCAAGAATGGAATCCTATGTAAGCAGTCCAAGAACTCATCTGGTCCAATCTCTTATTTTTAAGGTTAAGGAAACGCACATTCTGAAGCCCATTAGAAAGCACTGGATAATAATCATACTTTAAATCTGAAGGCATAGGGGAGAAGCAGAATTAGTTATTTGGGAGTGAAAGCAACATACTTCAAAACAAAACAAAACAAAAAACCTGAAATCAGAGACAGTGCTAAGAGTTTTAAATAACCCTAGAGTTTTCTCTGCATTTAGGCATGGTATAGTAGTTTGCTAGAACTGCCACGATAAAATACCACAGACTGAATGGCTTAAACAACAGAAATTTATTTTCTCAACATTCTAAGGCTAGAAGTCCAAGAGCAAGGTGCTGGCAGGGTTAGTTTCTTCTGAGGCCTTTCTCCTTGGATTGCAGATGGTCAGCCTCCTGATGACTCTTCACATGGTTGTGCCTCTGCACACTCAAGCACCCTGATATTTTGTGTGTGTTGTAGTTACTACTGCCATATATATATATATATACACACACACACACACACACACATATTTAAGGTGTACAACATGACTTTTTGAAATACATATACATAGTGAAATGATTACTACTGGCAAGCAAATTAACATATTAATTCACATAGTTATTATACAATTTTTTGTGTGTGGTGAGAGCACCTAAAATCTACTCTCCTAGCAAATTTTTATTATGCAATGATTGACTATAGATTTTATGTTGTACATTAGATCACTAGACTTATTAGTCCCACATAACTACAACTTTGCACCCTTTGACCTACATCTTCCCATTTCCCCCATCATCCCTGGTAACCACTTGTTACTTTGTTTTTATGTATTCAACCTTTTCCTTTCTGTATCTGATTTATTTTACTTAGCCTCATGTCTTTCAGGTTCATCCACCTGACACGTAAGTTGTTTTCATTTCTGTGCTATTGTGAGTAATGCTGCAGTGAATATGGGAGCACAGATATCTCTACAAGGTTCTGATTTCATTTCCTTTGGGTATATATACAGACAGAGAGATTGCTGGGTCAAATGAAAACTTTGTTTTCAAAGTTTGAAATATCTCCACACTGTTTTCCATAATGAATGCACTAATTTTCATTCCCACCAACAGTATACAAAGGTTTCTTTTTCTCGAAACCCTTGCCAACACTTGTTATATCTTGTCTTTTGATGGTATTCCTAACAGATGTAAAGTGAAATTTCATTGTTGTTTTAATTTGCATTTCCCTGATGGGGAAAGCACCTTTTCATATACCTGTTGTCCATTTTTATGTCATCCTTGGAGAAATGTCTATTCAGATTCTTTGCAAAACTTCTGTTTTTTTATTTTATTTTATTGATTGATTGATTGATTGAGTCAGAGTCTCGCTCCTGTTGCCCAGGCTGGAGTGCAATGGCACAATCTTGGCTCACTGCAAACTCTGCCTCCCAGGTTCAAGCAATTCTGCTGCCTCAGCCTCCCGAGTAGCTGGGACTACAGGCATGCACCACCATGTCTGGCTAATTTTGTATTTTTAGTAGAGATGGGATTTCTCCATGTTGGTCGGGCTGGTCTTGAACTCCCAACCTCAGGTGATCCACCCACCTCAGCCTCCCAAAGTGCTGGGATTACAGGCATGAGCCACTGTGCCCGACCCTTTGCACATCTTTTAATCATGTTATTTGTGTTTTATTTTTTCTACTGAATTGTGTGAGTTTCTTATGTTTTGGTTATTAATCCTTTATCAGCTGTATGGTTCACAAATTTTTTTTCTTAATCTATAAGTTCAGTTTTTATTTTGTTGTCTCCTTTGCTGTGCAGAAGCTTTTTAGTTTGATGTAGCCCTACACGTTTATTTTTGCTTTTGTTGTATGAACTTTTGGTGTGATACCCAAAGAACCATTGGTAAGGACAGTATCAAGAGACTTTTTTTCCATTTTTTCTTTTTCTTTTTTTCTTTTTTCTTTTTTTTTTTTTTTGAGACAGGGTTTTGCTCTGTGGCCCAGGCTGGAGTGCAGTGGCACAATCTCGGCTCACTGCAACCTCCACCTCCTGGGTTCAAGTGATTCTCCTGCCTCAGCCTCCAGAGTAGCTTTTTTTAATGTATGGTGAAAGATAAAGGTCTTAGATCCATTCTTTTGCTTGTGGATATCCAGTTTTCCCAATAGCACTGGAGAAACTATCTTTTCCTCACTGTGCATTGTTGGTGCCCTTGTTGAAAATTAGTTAACCATATATGCTTGAGAGTTTGTTTCTGGGCCCTTTATTCAGTTGCATTAGTCTATGTGTTGGTTTTTATGCCAGCACAGTAGTGCTTTGGTTCCTATATCTTTGTAATATAATGTTTTTCGTTTGTTTGTTTGCTTGTTTGTTTGTTTTTGAGACAGAGTCTTGCTCTGTCTCCAGGTTGGAGTGCAATGGTGTGATCTCGGTTCACTGCAACCTTCACCTCCTGGGTTCAAGCGATTATCCTACCTCAGCCTCCTGAGTAGCTAAGACTACAGGTGTGTGCCACCACGCCCAGCTAACTTTTGTATTTTTAGTAGAGACAGGGTTTCACTATGTTGGCTAGGATAGTCTCAATCTCCTGATCTCATGATCTGCCTGCCTCGACCTCCCAAAGTGCTGGGATTACAGGCATGAGCTACCATGCCTGGCCCGTAATATAATTTAACATTAGGACATATGATGTCTCCAACTTTGTTTTTCTTTATCAATATTGCTTTGGCTACTTGAGGTCTTTTGTGGTTCCCTACAAATTTTAGAGGTTTTCATACGTTTGCTTAAGTGAAACATGCCATTGGAATTTTTTAGCGATTGCATTGAACCTGTATACCACTTTGGATAGTATGGACATTTTAACAATATTAGTTTTCCTAATCCATGGACATGGAGTATCTCCCCATGTATTTGTGTCTTCTCCAATTTCTTTCACCAATATTTTACAGTTTTCAGTGTACAGATTCTTCAACTCCTTAATTAAATTTATTCCTAAGTATTTTATTGTTTCTAATGCTGTCATAAATGGGATTGTTTTCTTGACTTATTTTTTTGCATAAGTCTTTATTGACGTAAAGACATGCAGCTGATTTTTGTATGTTGATTTTGCATCCTGCAACTTGACTGAACCCATTAATTCATTCTTAAGGTTTTGGTGCTGTCTTTAGGGTTTTCTATGTATAGGATCATGTCTTCTGCAAATAGAGATAATTTTACTTATTTTCCGATTTGAATACCCTTTATTTCTTTTACCGTCTGATCGCTCTTGCTAGTACTTTCAGTACTATATTTGATAGCCACACAACAGGTGGGTTTGATTGCTTGGCAGGTGACAGTCTAATGACCACAACCAAGAAAGGTTTAACAAGGGGATTTTATTATTTTTAACAAGTACAGAGAACACTAGGGAAGTTCTCAAAGCAGTGACTCTCCGAAGAAAGATGAAAACAGGGCTTTTATTAGGCTTTTATTAGACTCAGCTTTTATTAGCTGAGTCATTACATATAGAGGTGAAGTAAAGGCAGCACAGGAGCAGTTGCTGATCACACTTCCACATCTACACATAGAAAATGGTGAATAGACACCTCTCTGGGTGAGGTTTTTAGTATACTAATGAGAAGAGGTCACCAAAGTTCATCTCCAATTCAGGCATGTATGCATCCAGCTGGTTTTCTGGGGCAGAGCTTCTTCCTGGAACTTTTTGAAACAAGAACTCAAGGTGCAACAGTTACAAGTGGGCACTTTTTTCACAGTGTGTACCAGAAAACCCAGGGACTATGGGTTACAAATCCCCCTTGAGACATTCTACTCCTCATTCTTAGAGCTGAAGGTCATTGCTCTGTAACTACTTCATGTACACCAGGGGCATTGAGTCCTCCTAAACTTAGAAGAGTGAAACTCTTGGGCTACTGAGTTCAAATAAGTGTTGGGGTCCCCTGGAGTTGTTCAAAGGGGCTGATATTTTTGCTGTAATACAAGCTAGAGATGAAGCTGTTGAAGTCTGTAAGACACAGAGTTTACTATCACTTTAAATATACGAAGACCAAAAAGTAACAGGGGAACAATGGTCACTAGAATCCCCAACAGAGGAAGAACCCAGGTGAGGTGAGGTATAGTGGACTTGACTGTCTTGCAAACCTTGTTGCTTGAGCTACCCTTCTGGTTGAAGGAATGCAGCCATTCTGTGTGTCTGAATATTTATTTTATGTTAACCTCTGTTTTCCCAGAGGTGCAACAGAAGGTATTGATGACTGCACATACCCCTCCCTGTTCTTTTAGTAAATAGTTTAAGGCCAATTGATTGTCCAACCCTAAACTGACTAGTGAATTTGGAGAAATATGCACATTTTGGAGAGCCTCCGTCTGTTGGCTACCAAAGTGTTGGATGATAGGGTGACATTTTTTTAGGGTGATCTCATAGCATGCAAACCCCCCAAAGGGGCAGCCAACCCTACAGCAAGTCTGGTGCTTGACAAGATTAGTCCAATAGTCCTTTTGGGTCTATTATGGTGGTTGGTTTCATTATGGACTGTTATCCAGATGAGCCCCTGTAGGCTCACAGTGCACTGTCCTGGGTATGTTACATTATCTACAATAGAGTAATCCACTGCAAATTGTGGTGAGGAGGAAACGGTTTAACCAACCAAGTAATCAGGGACCCCAAAGGGGAGAGGTAGTCTCATAACATTGAGAAGATAAGGGTTCTCCATAAATCTCCGCTAAGTAAAAGTAAAATCTCCACTAAGATTCACTTTTCCAATGGAGGACTTCCCGCAGCCGGAGGAGTGCTATATGATAGTCTCCAATATTCAGGGGGTTGTTTATCTCTTACCAAATTTTACATTGATTGTGACATTTGGTGTTAGGGTCTATCGAGTACCCATAGCTGTCTATGAGGGCACACCAATGGGTGGTGTTTAGAATGCAAGGTTTAGTGAGGTTAAAGGCAAGGGAGGTAGATGTCAGACTTGCCTCCACTACCTTCTTGTTCTGAATGCATTTGGTGTTTTTCTCCTTTTTCTGAACAATTTAAATAAATGAGGTCTATTTTCATGGTGACATTGCCCTTAGGGGTGAGGTCCACACAACCCACAGATGGGGAAGGGCCCCTTTATGCTGAGATAGGTTCAGGCGGGATTTTGGATCCCCTTCTTTCCACCGTGATGTTAATGTTCCCCTACAAAGGGTAAGCAACAGGCCACCCCGTCTGAGTCTGGGGATATGCATGGCATATTCAACATTCAGACAGATTATCTCTACCAGCTATAACATGGGAGAAGTTTATTATTGCACTGGCCTCCCAGAGACCACTGGCCATGGGAACTAAGAGGTCCAAGAAGCATAAGGAAAAGACAGGGTTCATTTTAAGGTGTCGTATGGAGGGCTTTACCACCAATTGAGGACCTAACAGAGTGAAAGAGGGTGGTAAGTATAGGGGTTCCTACAAGGATGAGAAAGATGCCTGGTATGTCGAGAGAATGGCAAGGGCACATTTTAGTTATATGAGCCTTTTCTTCTGAAAACCAATTTGATATCCCTGACAGGTTCACAAGTGTATGCTGGGGAGGGGTCCTCTAGGGGCTCCTGGGCTTTCTTCTCTCTTGAGTGATGAATCCAAGGTATTACCCTCTGGAGTTTAAGGGAAGAATGAATACCTAGAAGCATTTGGCCAGGTCTTGTCATGCAGGCTGAGCTGGTCCGGGGTGGGGCCAGTCATTCAGTTCTTGATGTATACCCAGTCTCTTGGCTTGTACAGGTCAGTTTCACCTTAGAGAGGACTGGGAGACTGAGGTTGCCTTAATGGTTAAGAGCAGAAAAGACATATGCACTCAGATTAAATGTCCATCCCCATTCAGAAACTGTCGAAAGAGAAGCATCTGCCTCCTAGCTTCTAAGAGTTTCCACTCAGGGTTGCACTAACTGGGAAAGGAGGATTGATGCTGGGAGTGGGAATATGAAGTCCCCGACACTTTGACTAGGGAAATGACTTCTCTTGTAGAGGTAGGGAAGGCCCAGGTGTTTGGGATGACAGCCTTACTCTCTCTGTCCTCTTGGTTCCTGAGCTTTGTGGAGCCGAGGAAGTCCTCCTCATCTAGGGGGCTCTCTAGGATTGGGAGCACTTTCTCTGGCAGTTTAGTGGGAGATTTGGGTGGTCCCACCTAGAGAGTGCAAAGCCTGCACTACATCTGTAGGATCCCTTCTGGTACAGGGCCATAAAACACTGGACATAGGGTATCACATCCCATTTCTCTTATCCCTTACAGAAAAGATCTAGCTGTAGAATGGTATGGTAATCAAATGACCTGATGTTCTACCATAGTTCCTGGCTAGGGCACACTGCAGTCAGGCTATTTTGCAGAAGAAAATCATCTGCTTTCCAGTCATTGGGGAATACCCAAAGACCTTCCAGCGTTAGCGAATGCACCCTAATGGGCTTTTCTCCAGGGGAGAGGTTGGCTTCTTGATACCTTTGTGTCCTTGTTCAGGGCTGATCATAGGTCCCAAGGTGTTCAAGTAATGAGGTGTTGGCTATGCTGATATGCGATCATTACTTCTCTGATGTGTAAAAGAAAATGCGTGAGGGCTGGTGGGGCCCTAAGGCAGCCCACAAACTGTGTGCTCCCCACAAACTCCAACTGTGCTGCCCAACTACCTACTCAGGCATCGGGCACAGTAGCTGCCCTTTCTTTTAAAAACATATCTGAAAATATACCCAGAATGTACCCAGGTAGTAAGAGCCTATTCTCCTACGTTAAAATTGTCCCAGCCTGTCAAGGTTGAGGGTTTCTGGGCATACTTGGGTCCCTTCTGGTTTTGGGAAATGTCTCGCCCACCACACACACCTATAGACCTTAAACCCATCTTTTTGGAAAAAAAAAAAAAAAAATTAATCTTCACAGTTAATTTCGCTGTTAGCCAGATCTGGATTACCATTGACCACAAGGGATATGTCTCTCAGTCCCCCAGGGCACCAACCAGCCAAAGACAAGGTTTGTTTGATCGCTTGGGTGAGAGTCTAATGACCACAACCAGGGTGGATTTAACAAGGGGTTTCGTTATTTGCAACAAGTAAAGGAAACGTTGCGGATAGTTCTCAAAGCAGTGCCTCCCAGAAGAGAGGTGAAAAGAGCCTTTCATGAGGCTGGTTATCAGAGTCATTGCATGTAGAGGTGGAGCAGCGGCAGCACAGGCACAGTTGCTGATCTTGCTTTTTCATATGTCATGTGTGTAAAAATGGACAATAAATTCCTCCCGGGGTGGGGTTTTTAGCATGGTTGGTGGTGAGAATTTGCCAAAGTTCATCTCCAAATCAGGCATCTCTGGTTCTGACTGTTTTTTGTTGTTCTGGGGCTGAGCTTCTTCCTGGAACTTTTTGAAACAACACAAACTCAATGTGCAATGGTTGCAGGTAGGTACTTTTTCACAGTGTGTACCCCAAAACCCACAGACCACATGAGTTATATGTTGAATAGAAGAGGTGAGAATGGGCATCCTTGTCTTGCACTGAATCTTAGAAGAAAAATTTTCAAATATTCACTATTGATTATGATGTTAGCTGTGGGCTTTTCATAAATGGTCTGTGAGGAAATTTTCCTTCTATTCCTAATTTGTTGAGAAATTTTCTAATGATAGGATGTTGAATTTTGTCAAATGCATTTTCTGTATCTGTTGAGATGATCACATAGTTTTTGTCCTTTATTCCATTAATGTAGTAAATCACAGTTATTGATTTGGGTAAGTTGAACCATCCTTGTATCCCAGGGATAAATCCCACTTAATTGTGGTGAAAGATCTTTTAAATTTACAGTTGAAAATAATATGCTAATATTCTGTTGAGGATTTTTGCACCTTTATTCATTAGTAATATTGGCCTGTAGTTTTCTTTTCTTGTAGTGTTTTTGTCTGTCTTTGGTATCATGGTAATGATGGGCTTGTAAAATGCGTTTGGAAGTAGTATTCCCACCTCTTCAGTTCTTTGGAAGAGTTTGAGAAGGATTGATTCTAGTTCTTTAAATGTTTGGTAGAATTCAGTCATGCAGCTTTCTGGTTCTGGACTTTTCTTTGTTGCAAGCTGTTTACTTCTACAGTTTCTTTTTTTGTTGTTGTTATTGGTCTACTCAGGCTTTCTGTTTCTTCTTATAAGGACACCAGGCAGATTGGATTAAGACTCCTTCTTACAATCTCATTTTAACTTAATCACCTCCTAAAAGATATTTTCTCGAAATAGGATTATATTTTGAGGAAATAGGGATTAGGACTTCAACATACAAATTTTGAGAGAACACAATCTAGCTTGTAACACATGACTTACTGAGGCAGGAGAGGTAGTCAAAGAAATGATCGTGTTTTCTGGTGGCAGCAACTGTAGTGACCATACATCATACATAATAAACCTTAGCATTCTCATTGTAATTGAGCTCATTCAAGCGAAGCTATCTTCAGTAGGGACTTTCCCTTCTAGAAAGCATATGCCTTTTCATTTCACCTTTCCTCAAACCGACCTTTTGCTCATTGTAATAGTAAAAGACACACCCCTGGGTAGAGATTTAAGATGCTAATGAAACATGCCACGTATGAGCAAGCATGTATAGCTACTGCACGTGTGCACCCAGAAGACCACCCAGAACATGCTCACTAGTAACACCTCTTGCCACCTCCTCTTGAATAATCATGTAAAACTCCCATAAAGGGAGTTTCTCCAGCAATAATTAATGTTGCCTCACCTTACAGGCAGCTCTGCCTGAATCCTCTGCTTCAGGGTGTACTGTCTATTCTGCACTTAACTTTCAAAACATTCTTTTTCTTTTGCAGTGAATTATTCTATGCTGCATCTCCTTTGCTGTGTGTCTCATTTAAATTCTTTTAAGCCAAAAAGATAAGAAGTGAGGTATCACAACGGCCATCAACATTTCCAAACTATTCACTAAGCATTAAGCATTGTAAAGTAAAGCATGTCCCCCCCAACAATGCTCTTGAAATAATCAACACAAAAAAAGATTAATGACAAATTGGGAGATATTGAAATGTAGGGAATAGTAGTGTAGTAACTTTACTGAAAATACTCATTGATATCTGTTTAGTAACTTATGATTTACAAAAAACTTTTGCAAATATTATGCCATGTTTTTTCTCAGAATAATCTCGTCAGGAAAAAATGAGATTAGGTGAGAAAGTCATAGTAAATGTAAGAACTGTCAGGCATGTCCATGTGAAGAGACCACCAAACAGGCTTTGTGTGAGCAATAAAGCTTTTTAATCACATGGGTGCAGGTGGACTGAGTCCAAAAAGAGAGTCAGCTAGGTTTGCTTTTGTGTGTTTATATGACGGTTTAGTCAGGATGGTAAAACTAGGTATCCAAAGACGGAAGTACCTAACCATGCCTAGGAAAGAAAGGAGTTGTTTTGTAGAAGGGGTTGGGGTTTGGGAGATTAGCCAGACATGATCAGCAGAGAGAGCAAGTGTGTTTTCATGAAGAATTATGCCAAGATAGGTAATGGATGAGGAAGAAATTTGGGCTTGACTGAAGTAACGGGGGCTGTCTGTGAAGCCTTGTAGGGGAGCGGAGGCTGAGGAAGAATTGGGACCTGGCTTGGCCTGGTGAGGAGCAGCCTGGGGAGGAGGAGAGAGTTTAGATAGGTCTGTAGAAAAGGAGGATTCACAGGACTCAGATCTTGGGTGGAGACTGAAGGAACAGACAGGAAAAAAAGAAGAAAGATTTGGGACGAGTCACATTGGGAGCAGAGATTAAGAAGGGACGGATGTGTAAAAGAATACCTGGACGTCAGGCACCTCAGACCATTTGCCCATGTTACGACAAGAATTATCTAGATCTTGTAGGGTGGAGAAATCGAAAATGCTCTTTTCTGGGTATTTGGAACCATTATTAAGTTTGTATTGGGGTCAAGCAGTATTGCAGAAGAAAATAAGGCATTTAGGTTTTAGGTCATGTGTAAGTTGAAGAGGTTTTAAGTTCTTGAGAACACAGGCCAAGAGAGAAGAAGGAGGTATGGAGGGTGGAAGGTTGCCCATAGTGAAGGAGGCAAGCTCAGAGAAAAGAGAGGGTAGAGACAAAGAGAAAGGGGGTGGTGAGCAGCCCTGAGCTGCAATGTGGGTGAGCAGCCAAAACAGGCATCCCCACAATTGACTTGCCACCAAGGGAATGTGGGTGAATGACCAAGGCAGGCATCCCTGCAGTGATCAGACACCAAGGGAATATGGGTGAATAATCAGGCAGGTGTCCCTGCAGTGATCAAACACCAAGTGAAGACTGTCTTCCTGAGTCCGTGACTGGTGCCAGAGTTTTGGGTCCACGGATAAAATGTGTCTCCTTTGTCTCTACTAGACAGTTGAAAAAGAACTGAAATTGGAACGACAGGGAGATTGAAGGGTAGCGAGAGAGGCTGGAGAAGAGAGTGAAAAGACTGCTTACCCAATTCGAAATTGGTGAGATGTTCCTTGGGCTGGTTGGTCTGAGGACCTGAGGTCATAGTGCATCTCCTCAGGGAGTGAGAGTGAGGACAGCGATCAGTCTCCTGAAGGAGTCCTCCTGTCTGGGTCTTCAGCACCAAATGTCATGCGCATCCACGTGAAGAGACCACCAAATAGGCTTTGTGTGAGCAATAAAGCTGTTTATTTCATCTGGGTTCAGGTGGGCTGAGTCCAAAAAGAGAGTTAGCTAAGTTTGCTTTTGTGAGTTTATTTAATGGTTTAGTCAGGATGGTAAAACTAGATATCCAAAGGTGGAAGTACCTAACCATGCCTAGGAAGGAAAGGAGTTGTTGTTTTGCAGAAGGGGTTGGGGTTTGGGAGGTTAGCCGGACACGATCAGCTGGGAGAGCACGTGTGTTTTCATGAGGAATTATGCTGAAATACGTAATTTTTCAGCATAGGTCTGTAGAAAAGGAGGATTCCCAGGACTCAGATCTTGAGGAAGAAATTTGGGCTTGACTGAAGTTATGGGGACTGTCTGTGAAGGCTTGTGGCAGTACAGCCCAGGTAAGTTGCTGAGGCTGATGGGTGTCATGGTCAAGAACAAATTGCATTTTTATTTTTTTTGAAATAATCATGTGTCAGGTATTTTATAAATGTTATTTCAATGAATCCTGATAACTCCTTTTGCCTACTTTACATAAGAGGAAACCAAAACTCAGGATAGAATAGGAAACTAATTTCTTTCTTATTTAAAAGGTCCTTTCATGATAAGTCTCATGGAATTATATATGCATATGTATGTGTATATTTGTGTGTGTGCATGTGTGTGTATCTTTTTTAATTTAGAGAGCATATAACATCTATAAGTCCTAGAATGAAATTCTGCTGAAGATATGATGAGGCTTTC
Organism: Theropithecus gelada; assembly: GCF_003255815.1. Classification (NCBI taxonomy): domain Eukaryota; kingdom Metazoa; phylum Chordata; class Mammalia; order Primates; family Cercopithecidae; genus Theropithecus; species Theropithecus gelada. The sequence continues at coordinate 48,701,468 of NC_037675.1, read as the reverse complement.
CTAATTATGATTTGTAACTTCAAGTATTTGAGGTACTTTTTCTGGTTTCCTTGAAATCATCTGTGAAACCATTTCTTCTCTGTGTCTATTAGCAATTCACAATAACTAAAAGGATGATTGGCTTATTTTCTTAGGTATTACCATGAAACTTATGATGAGATACATAATTGATGCAGATCTTTTCAGTAAATAAGATGGAATAATGGATATACAAGAAACTCATTAAAGGCTGAGTCCAGGTAGATGATTTTCAGACTCTATATCTCATTTAGCAAGTGTTTATTGAGCCTTAACCAAGAATAGTTATAATCTTAAAGATGCTGAATCCTGGCCCTTGAGTTTACACTTTGCTAAGGGGTAAAGGATAAAAATATAGTTATAATGATTGATATTTTTTGTAGCTCTCAGTTTGGTGTCCATGCAGTGGCTCATGCCTGTAATCCCAGCACTTTGGGAGGCTCAGGCGGGCAGATCACTTGAGGTCAGGAGTCCAAGACCAGCCTGGCCAACATGATGAAACCCCATCTCTACTAAAAATACCAAAATTAGCCAGGCCTGGTGGCACTGGCCTGTAGTCCCAGCTACTTGAGAGGCTGAGGCAGGAGAATCGTTTGAATCTAGGAAGCCGAGGTTGCAGTGAGCCGAGATTGTGCCATTGCACTCCAGCCTGGGCGTTGCAGTGAGACTCCATCTCAAAATAAATAAATAAATAAATAACAAAAATACTTGATCATGTAATAGAAATCCACCTGCACAGGAAACCACTCTTCTTCCTTTGACTGTCCTTTTCCCACTACACTCAGAATTCCCTTGTCTTTTATTTAAACTTTCTATTGAAATCTCTTCATGCTCCCTGGATCCAGCTACCAAAACCGCTTAGGTACTTGAGAGCTATTGAAATGGAAATTTATTAAAATGCTAGGATTATGTGTCTCTACCTCTAAGACACATTCTCCCAGTGGGATTCCAGATTTTAGAAATTCTTTCAAAAGTTTTTTGAATGAAGGCTTCAATTATTTATATTGTCTTATGTGCCCACACGCGTGTGCGCGCACACACACACACACGATGTCTGTTACAAAAATGACTAATCTATTTTGAACATGCTGTATTTTGTATATTTAGAATTTAATATACAACATTTATGTTTAACTGTGTAACAGTATAATTCAGATATTTCCCCAGTGTTTTGGATCCCACTTAGAGTCCTAATCTTTCTACCTGCTATTTCCATATCCCTGTCTATACTTTAGCCTAACTGGACAGTTCTCCCCCTTTGAAAATGCCCTGTATTATTTTACTTTAATATTACTCCATTCAGAAAATGAGAGCAGCATGTAGAACTCTTACACTGGGCCAGGAAATGCACTAGCGCCCTTGGGTGAACTTACACACAATACAGTTGCAGATCATGGTATAAAGATGGGCTAGTTACAGGTGATTGTTTAAAAGAAGGCAGATTCTGTCCTGGGGGAGTAGTAAAGTTAACAAAAAGATTTCCAGAACATTGTCGGAGCATAATAGGGAATCTAATTCCAAACAATATACAGAGCTCTAAATGGACACAGTCAGCCATGTGCTGTCTTCAGGGTTATAAGGTCCCTGTCCTATTTCCTGAAATGAAGCTTAAGCCAGGGCAGGTCCTGCCTTCGAGAAATGGATGTATCTGATGTGATAGCTCTTGCCCTCTCATCTCCTGCCAGTCCCTCTCACTGGCGGGAGCCAAGTGGAAGGCAGCAGGCAAAGGAGGGCCAGGTTAATGCATGACCCTAAGGATCAACCTTCTGGGGGTACAAGAATGAGAAGAAGAGAGAATGGACATGGAAAGGTCAGCAGTTAATTTGCAGCTCAGGGAAGAACACAAATGACTGACTCTAGTATCGATTGCTTTTTATCTAGTATCGATTGCTTTTTTATTTCAGAATCTATTATTAGAAAGTAAGATATTTTGTTTTTGAAAACGTAATTCATGTTATCTTTTAAAAAATAAATATTTTCAAAGAAAATTTAAAACGAAAATGAAAATACTAACATACTCCTAAAAAACCTTTTGTGCCAAAGCAAGAAAAGTTCATTATTTTAATGAGATCGTACAGTTGCTTTGAAAAGTCACATATAAGTTTGTAGGTAGGGAAGCTTATATCAACCAGATATTAATTATGTGGTTTCTATTAAACATTCTATCTTAACTATAAAAATTTGACTTTGTCAATAGGAATAATGATGGTTATCATTTGTTGAGTATTTATTATATGACAAGCACATAACTGTTACCTGAAGAGGCTAAACCCGTTTAATCTCTTTAAATGGATTCATCCTAGGTTAAACATTTAAGAAACGCAAAGGCCTTTGGACTCACGTCTAGGGCAATCCAGTGTCGGTAAACTTTACTGCCCTCTGACAGCCCTTTTCTATTAGCACTTGTCTGCCTATCATGTTATATTTCTTCGTTCATCACTTCAAGTAGGCTCTAGGGAATGCTTTCAATTCCAGTTCCCTTTTGTCTCTCTGTTACAGTTGCTTGTCAATATTTGTATCAATTCAACTGTTTATTTTCTTTACTCCTACACCACAAATTCTGTACACTGCCAAAGAAGGCCAAATAAGCAAAAAGATTGATTTCACTATAAGTTTGTTTTCTCCATCCTTTCAATGTCCAAGGATTCTCAGTACATAGGAAATATTTCATGTTTCTCAGTAATTCTCTCTCCATTTATTATTGGGAGATCTTTTAAAATTCAAATTTTCTCCACTTGCAAACTAGCTCCCTCTTCTACTCAAAAATTCAGCAGTCACTTTTAGATTAACAGAAGTCATCGAAATAAAATTTTAAGTTCTTGCCACCATTTCTACAAAGATTTTTGCTTCTGCACTCATTTTTTTCCACTCTGCCTTTGTCTCTCTGTCTCCATCTCTGTCTCTGGCTCTTTCTGCTACAGTTAAGGGGGTGCTCTGTTCCTTTCTAAGTAAAATCCCTCCAATGTGCAAAGGATTTCATCCCTTTTTGCTTTCTTAAGAAACTGCCCCTCTCTCAAGCAATTATATTTAATTTCTAATTCTCATTAATTTACAATGAGCATTTAAATATGTTAAGGGCCCGATGCAGTAGCTCACGCCTATAATCCCAGCATTTTGGGAGGCTGAGGTGGGTAGATCACCTGAAGTCAGGAGTTCTAGACCAGCCTGGCCAACATGGCAAAACCCCATCTCTACTAGAAATACAAAAATTAGCTTGGCATGGTGTCACACACCTGTAATCCCAGCTACTCTGAAGCCTGAGGCACGAGAATCACTTGAACTTGGGAAGCAGGGGTTGCAGTGAGATCACACCAGTGCACTACAGCCTTGGCTACAGAGTGAGACTGTATCTTAAAAAAAAAAAAAAAAAAAAAAAGTTAAGGATTTTCCTCTTTTAAGCGCGTGCGCACACACACACACACACACACACAGAGCGAGAGAGAGCACAATGCAATTATTTAATTACTTTCTTCAATTCTAAGTATTCCTCCAGCTACTGCAGCTAAATTTTTCTTTTTATACACAGGCTTCTTATGAAAAAGTTTGTACTCCTAACTTTATTTTCTCATCTCTGAATTCAGTCGGCCTTCTCCACCTAATACTTCACTCTTGTCTTCTTCCTAGGTACCTTTCTCAATTCTGATTTTACTTGACCTTTTCCTAGCATTTGATGTTATTGAACATTTCCTTAAATTTTGGCTCTTATAACATTGCACTTTTCCCATTATATACCAATATGTTAGGTCATTTCATGTCAGTCATTTTTGTGGAATCTGTCCATTTTTACGTATTGGACATCATAATGATGTCCTTCACACTTTCTTCTGCTGCTTCCTACACTTTCGTTGAATTGTCAAAATCCCCATGACTAATTTCCACTGCATGCTGCTGATTCCCAAATCTGTGTCTCCATTCCATATCTCTATCCTGTGTTTCACGTTGCAGTGCTACAAACATTTCAAATTTAACAAGTTGAAATCCGAACGCACATTTTCCAAAACCCGTATTTCCTCTTGTCTTCTCTAGCACAGCGAATGACAATAGCAACCACCTGGAAGTTCGAGACAGATGCCTTAGAGTCATCTTGTCTATTAGACTACTCACCGATTCTTTCCATTCCTTTATGCCCGTTATTACTCATAAGCAAATAAAATGCCACGTTTTTTAAATTCTACCATCAAAACATATGTTACATTTATCACCTTTATCCATTCTTATTGCCATGTTTTCTACCTTTTTCTTGAGTATGTACCACTCTCAAATACTGGCATTATTGCCTCAGTCTCGTCAAGGTGCCCATTCTTAGTTCATTCTTAACACGTTCTTCCCTATTGAACCCATTATGTGTGATTGCTTTTAGAATGACTTTTAAAAATGAAAATCTGGCCATGTCACTTACCTGCTTAAAATTCAGTGTTCATAAAACAAAGTTCAGACTTTGTAATGTGGCTGCAGAGCTCTGTTTAGTGGGTCCCCTACTTACGTCTGATCATTTCTCAATCCTTTTTTTATATATTTTAGAACCAGCCATGCAAGAGTTTCACTTCCTTAAACACAGTGGTTGTGTTTGTGGTGCACTCCCCCATCCCAGTTTTCCTTCCATGAGTCTCATCTTTCCGTTTTCAGATAGGTACCAAGTTTTTCTCAGCCTTTCTTAAAAAGGCCTACTGAACTGCTCCTACTCTGTATACTTCACCATCTAAACTCTTACTGCTCTGTAATTGCCTGCTTTTCTGTCCTTGTCTGCCATGAATTATATTGTTCATGGATTATATGCTTTGCAAGGGCAGAAATCATATCAGTGTTGTCTATCATTATATTCCCAGTACTTGGAATAGTGGCGGGCACAATAAATGCTAAATAAATGTTTCTTGAGTGAATTAATACAAATAGGATGTGTGCCATAAGAAAACTATAATTAAGAATATTTACTCCAGTTGGAGGGAATTTTAATACCTAATATGTAAAGTATTTTCACAAACATGTTATGCAATACTAAAACAACTCTCTGAGTAGGAAGGACTATTGTTTTATGCATGAAAGAACTGAAATAGAAAGTTTGGGATTTGTCCAAGGTCAGAAAGAAAAGGATTTTTAAAAATGCAATTAGGATAACCTCTAACCTCTGGTTCAGTTTTGCTTTTTCTGTCCCTCACTGGCTAAAATTTTAAAGTGCTAAAATATAAAATTTGCATATGTTTTTTCATCAGACACAAGATTATATGATGCCTTGCAGATTACAACTAACAATAAAACAAGAATAGTACTTACTGCTTATTGGATGTTTGCTAAGTTAATTAAAGCCGTCCTTTAATTTATGTTAGCATGACAATTTTTTTGTTTTTACATTTTTAATTTTTAGTTTTTAAATTGACATAATAATTGTACGTATTTATGGGGCACATAGTGGTCTGAGTACACATAATAGTGATCAGATCAGGATAATTAGCATTTTCATCATCTCATACATTCATCATTTCTTTGTGTTGGAAACATTCAATATCATCCTTCTAGCTATTTGAAAATATACAGTATATTTTTGACTATAATCATATTACAGTGGAATAGACCACTAGAATGCATTCCTCCTATCTATCTGTAATTTTTGCATCCTTTAAGAAATCTCTCCCCATTCATCCCTTCCCTCTCCCCTTCCCAACCTTTAGTATCCTCTGTTCTACTTTTTACTTCTATGAGATCAACTTTTTTAGCTGAAAAAGCTTGACTGTTTGAAAAGAGCTACTTTTGATTCAACTCACTTAGATACTATCCACAAATGTATTTGTGTTTATAATGAAAACAGTAAACACACACTATACTTCTATGAATATGAAATGTCTAGTATTTGGGTTAGCTAATTTATGACCATTCTTTAACTTCATTGTGATTCATCTTCAGTCTTACAGTGGCGAAATCCTCATGCTGTGGAAATTGTCAGTTTTCTGTGGTTTTATTGTTTAACCAAGCAACTTTTTTTGAGAGTTGGAAGTAGGGGTGGGGGTATGGATATACATTTTCAAATTGTACAGGCACTAGATAGTTGAAAGTTGTCACCCAGAAATTGCTAAAAGTAGGAATTTAAAAACATCTTTGAGTTTAGTTTTTTTTTTTTTTTTTTTTTGCATCTTTTATTCTCTTGATACTTCACTTGCAAATGGATATGAAAACTTGTTTGGGGAGATATTTATTTGCATAAAGAATATTGGTACAGTCCTTTAACTTTCATTATTTTATAGAACCAGATTGTAATTCTTACCTTCCTATTTATAGCATGCGTGGGAAGTATATTTTATTATAAAGGGGGACAGGCTGAAGACCATCTTTGTTTCCTGTTGGGGCATTTCCAGATTGGATAAAATCGAAGGAGAGCCATCTGTTGAACATTTAGTATTCAGAACTGTAGAACTACTCCTGGCATCTGGTTTTGCCAAGTCCTAGCTAAAAATAAATATTAAATGGGGTTTGCTTCCTTATTTTGTTGGTTTTGAACTCTCCTGGAAGAGGTAGTATATTCCCTAAGGAGAGAAGTGTGAGAAAAAAAATGTAGACATTTATTTTTCATTTTCATTCACAAAACATTTGGTTTGAATATTAAGATCAAATATGCCCAAACATTTCTACTTTCATTTCTATGTCTCTCCTGTAAGTTTTTTTAGAACTTGTTATTAAATAATGATTACCAATTCATTGATTTTGTGTATGTCATAAACACACAGACACACACACACACACATTCTCTCACTCACATACAGACACCCATCTGTAGTCGCATATTAAGTTGCAATTTTATGATAATATGATAAAAATGTTAAATTATACTATTTCGCCAACTCTTGGGAAAGTATTTTTTTTTGCATGTAACTCATCATCATTTACATGCGAAAAAAGAAACAAACAAAATTAAAACAGTTTTATATAGGTTAATAAATATTAATATTCTATCCACAGATATTAATTAATGAATATCTTCTTTCATGGAGCCAAGGGAGCAGTATACCAAAACCAAAACAAACAAGCAAACAAACAAACAAAAAAACAAAACCAAGAAAGTAACAACAGAGATTTGTTATATTTCTCTTTATTTAGAACCTACCCAAATACCAAACTCTATTTATGACTTATTGTTATTGGCCATCATACATCTTGTAAAAAATTTGAGAAGCTCACATTCTTTAATAATAATCTTTCTGGGACAGCAAACTAGTGTGTAAGGGAAGAATCAACTATTTTAATAATTGGCTCTGGTTTGCCTGGCAAAATATTACACCAAAACTGTTTGTTTGTGAATTCTGGAAGGGAGGTTTTAATACAAAGGAATGTCAATAGGCCCCACCCTGGCCAGTCTTTAACAACAGGGTGAGAGGCAAAACATTTGTCCTGACAACATGGCATTGTGAAAAATACCTGACTTACGCACATGCCAAAACTAAAGATTCTTTCCTCTTTAGGAAATAAATAAATCTCTTCACCCTCAAAATAAATGTTTTTGATAAATGCCAAGGATAAAGAAGGCAGAAGGAAATTGTAAAGAAAATGAGGAAAACAATTGAGTAGTTGAGAGTGATTGTGTGGTTAAACAGTGATCAGCTGTTTTCACTCAGAGGGGCAAGAATGACAGTTCAGTTATTTCTAGATGTGCAGAGGTACACACTCTTTTCCAAGAGGCAAGATAAATCAGCGAGCCTTAAAGCAGTCGATTCCATTGTTGAATTGAATAGTGAATAGCTTTGTGGGTTTTCAGGGACATATGGCTATTTTATTCTGAATTAATGCATATTACCTTAACTGTTTTCTTTTTTAATGCATTTTAAAATGATAGAGCTCATATAATTGTGTATGTTTGAATACACTAGGAAAAAAAATAACCTAGAGCACTAGGGAAAGCTTTAAGAAATCAATTAACAGAGCAATATGAAATTATAACTAACTAAATGAAAACTTTTTAAGGAGATAAATAACTTTCCTTTGTATCTTCATGCAATTTTATTTAGATAATTAATGAAAATGGCATCTTTGTTCCTTTGGGTCTTCCTTTTTGTTAGAGAAACTATTTTTACTCTGTGGCAGTTAATTATGCTATATCAACTGAAGATAATGCTAAAAAGAAGCCATCGTGAAAACCATTAAGGGAAAAATGACAAAAATAATGGAAAAATGGAATGGCTGCATATACATGAGACCGAGAAGTGAAATGTCGTGACATGATACAAAGAACACAGACACATATTTATGTTTGGTTCAAAGTTAGGCTTTTCACACTACTTTCTGTCTTCCTTTGAGCTGTGGGAGTATTCAGTTCATAACAGACTCACAGCATCTCATTACCACTTAGAACTTAGTTCACATTGCCTTTCTGATGTAATGCAATACCCAGAATTCGATAATCGTTCCTGGAAAAAAAAAAAAAAAAGAAAGAGAGATCACCATTCCTTTTAATAGCTTGAAACTGTACCAAAAGGATACGTGGAAATGAGTCCTCAAAGTACTCTCAGCTGTTTCATTAATTATTGTGTGCCTCCAGCATCTGGTTATTCAGGTGAGGCTTCCATGTTTAGGTGTGAAACCCTTGGGATCTGCCGCAGGACTCAAGGTAGTGCTGCCTGCTTCTCCCACTCTGTGGCCGACTCCCCTGACGTAGCATTCTGCCAGGCAAAGCTGCCTTTCCTTTCTCCCACTACTGTGACTTCAGAAGGTATGGTTTTCCCTAATTTATCCCAGGTACGAAATGAGTTCTTTTCCTCTTCCCCCCCCCCGCCGCCACAGAACCTATCCTTTAAGTGTTTAAGGAAGCTTTCTTTGTTTAATAGAAGTACAACATGGAGAAGAATTTGCTGCTACTTTTTTAAGTGACTTGTCAGCCTAAATCTAGGACAATTTATCTCCTCTAAGAATACCCTCAATTGAGCATTCATTCTCCAGACTGTAGGCCTACCTGAAAAACATTTCTCCATTTTCCCGGAGATATCTTCACAAGACTACACATTTTTTCTATGCTGTGCTGGAATTCTTCTTAGTAAAATATATAGCTGCATTTTCTACTCCTATCAGAGAAAGCTCTCTACTGCTTCCACAGATACAAGAAAACAATATTCTGAAAGGAGTACATTTTCCTAGGTCTAGGTTTTTAGGTGGAAGGTAGTAAAGAATATAAGAACGTGGGTCGTGAAATAAGAGATACTAACGTTTGAATCTCAGCTCCACCATTCACTAGCTATGAACCTCTGTTTTCTCATCTGTAGAATGGGAATAATTATTGTTCATTCCATATAGAAATTGAAGAAGATATATATACACACATATTGTATATATGTTATATAAACATATATGTTTACACACACACACACACATTTTGTCTGTGCTGGGCATAAATTTTCAGTAACTATTAGCAAGTTTAAATAAATAAAATCCTGATGTAGGAACACACAGGCCTAGTTTATGAATTGAAATAAGCCAAGCTGGGCACAGTGGCTCATGCCTGTAATCCCAACAATTTGGGAAGTTGAGGCAGGCGGATCACTTGAGGTCAGGAATTTGAGACCAGCCTGGCCAATATGGTACACCTGTCTCTACTAAAAATACAAAAATTAGCCAGGCCTGGTGGTGCTGGCCTGTAATCCCACCTACTTGGGAGGCTGAGGCAGGAGAATTGCTTGAACCTGGGAGGCCAGAGGTTGCAGTGCGCTAAAATCAGACCACTGCACTCCAGCCTAGGCCACAGAGCGAGACTCTGTCTTGAAATAAAAGAAGAAGAAAGAAGCCAGATTCCGGTTCTAGTCACACCCTTTTCCGCAGAACCATGCTGCTGTTTTCTCCACTTCAGCCCTCTGTCTTTTGCAAATAGCTGCCCCCAAAGTAACACAGATAACTGCACAAAAATATCTCAATTACTTCTAGGTAAAGGAAAGCTATAACACTTTTCTTCCAAGAAATATTAGAACTTACAGAGATCATTTTAAACTTTAAGATGGATTTGTCTTAGTCAAATATGTATTATCAAAGAAAATATTATTTGCATTGAAGTAACTTCCTATTTTCAGATTTTCTTGAATAACTGAGTGTATTTGTTTTATTTTTGCATTAAAGAACAAAACCTGGACTTAGAATTTACTCCAAATTAAGAAATTACATACTAAAGAGCAGATATTTCTTACACTTTAAATAGTTTTCATTTTACACTTTATTGTCATCAGTGTTGAAAAGAGTGATCTAGGTTTAGTCACTTCACTCTATGACATATGTAAAATCGACTTATTTGGCCACATACCATTGCATCAAGAAGTCCAGAATCCTTGGATTTTGTTATGGCAAATACTATTTCACTTGCATTTTCTTAAGAAATAGTTTCCCAACCAACACTATTATGTGAAATTCAACTGTTCCTTTGCATGTTACTAACTGCAATGTTCCTTGAAAGGACTGTTTAGAGTAAGATCAATGTGGAGGGAAATGTAAGTTAGCCACATTACAAGATAGCAGATGAAACTGAATGCAGTTTCTTACGTAGAAAGCAACAACAAGCTGCCATTAAAATGTGAAGATAGGCCGGGCGCGGTGGCTCACGCCTGTAATCCCAGCACTTTGGGAGGCCGAGGCGGGCGGATCACAAGGTCAGGAGATCGAGACCACGGTGAAACCCCGTCTCTACTAAAAATACAAAAAAATTAGCCGGGCGCGGTTGTGGGCGCCTGTAGTCCCAGCTACTCGGGAGGCTGAGGCAGGAGAATGGCGTGAACCCGGGAGGCGGAGCTTGCAGTGAGCCGAGATCGCGCCACTGCACTCCAGCCTGGGGGACAGAGCGAGACTCCGTCTCAAAAAAAAAAAAAATAAAAAATAAAAAAAATGTGAAGATAAGGCCTCCATTGAGAATGAAATTATAGGAAATTAAATATAGAGGGTGGGATCAATCATCAGTACAAGCAACCCACCTGAATCAATATTCTCTAAATGTTGGGTCTAAAATCACAGAAACAGCATAACAAAGCGGGATGAATTTTATGACATTGGATCTTGAGTGTTTGAATATATAATATGACTGAAACTTAATTCTAACTCTGAGATAAACAAATTTCATTTAAAATGTCAATTATAATAAACATGTAGTGATTGCCTGGTCTGAGAATGAGTTGAAAACTGAGTCCAGATTTATGAGAAAAGAGGACCTTAATTGACATCTGCCATGCTATTGCATTAAGAAATGGCAGCAAACTCTTTGCTGATGCTCCTGTTACTCTGTCTCATAAAAGGCTACATTCACAAACCCTAAGAGGTCAGTAAGAATTTTTATAAGACAATTTTGAAATGAATTGTTGGTTGGGTTTTGGCACTAACAAGTGACAGTACCACCAGTATCAGAGACCCATCTGGAAATTATATCTCTGTGATTGAAATAGATTCTCTGGAGTAGGATAACTAGATGGCACTCGTTATTGATGCCTTCTATATAATTACCCTGGATCCTGAAATTATGAGTAAAAATTAGTATTTTGGCGATTTTTTTATTTTTCATTTTGGTTTACTGACTGGGAAAGACCACAGTGATAAAGAATGTTTGGTCTGTTTGGCACTTCTATTTCTCATTATAAATTGACAAGTAGGAATTCTATTTATAAGTTGGTTTATACATTGATGTCTTGAGAGTTTAGCTAGCCAGAATCATTCCAATTGAGTATATCCTGCTGTGATCTCTGGTTGTGCTGACAAAATTAAATGATTACCTGTGAAACTGAGGACCCCTAAATTATGATTATCAAGATTGTCTCTGGAAGGCCTCTCCGAGTAGCCAGCCAACAGCACCACAATGCTATTTTTCCTTTTTTCTTCTAGTTCTAATGTGAGTCTAAGATCAAAAGCAATTTCTTACTCATATATCTATCTTTAGAGCATACATATTTCATAAATTTTATTATTATTTTTTGAGACTATGTAAGTCTCAATTTGTTGAAAATTCAGAATAGGACTGGCATTACTAGGGAAAACACCTGTGTGGATACAAACTCGTGATTATATAATGTATATATACATATGCTTATGTAAATGTAAGCCACAGAAATCATGCTTTCTGTTATGAAATTTGTAAGGTGTATGTCTTAGTCTGTTTGTGTTGCTATAAAGGAATCCCTAAGGCTCTGTAATTCAGAAAGTAAAGAGGTTTGTTTGGCTCATTGTTCTGCAAGCTGTACAAGAAACATGGTGCCAGCAATTGCATCTGGTGAGGGCTTCAGGCTGTTTCCACTCATGGTGAAAGAAGAAGGGGAGCCAGCATGTGCAGTGATCACATGGTGAGACAGGAAGCAAGAGAAAGTTGGAGGTGATGCCTGGTTCTCTTTATTATAATAGCCGGATTTCACAAGCACACAGAGCAAGAACTCACTCATTACCTCCAGGGAGACACCAAGTCATTCATGAGGGAATCTGCCCCCATGACCCAAACACGTCCCGCTAGATCTCACTGACCAATACCACCACACTGGGGATTAAATTCCAACTTGAGATTTGGAGGGGTCAAACCAACCATATCCAAACTATAGCAGTATAATTTACAGAATACTATTTTTAAACTTTTATTAATTATATTCTCTTTTCTTGAGAAACATAAAATCTCTTTTTTGTATTATTTGTAATTGCAAACAAAAAATTAATATTAAACTAAGCTATGCAAAAAATAGTGTTTCATTTTCTAAATACTAATGCCAGTTCCCTCATTCTTTTATACCCCTAAATATGACACACACACCCTTGTACTTTGAAGAGTAAATGATTATAAATGAACACATGATAGTCCATTTTAAATAGACTCCCTGTAAAAGATACAAATTTATTATTAGTGATTCATTTCAATCAGTATAACATAGACAGATTTTTCTTTCTAAATACTTAACAGGCCCATAGAAAATTTCAAAATGAGCATCTCCTAATGAAGGTAATGGCTAATTGTACTGTGATAAATTAGAATTTTGTGAGCCAGTTAGAAAGGACCGTGCATCATATGAACAACAATATGTATCCTTAATGTTGCTTAACGCCAAGTTTCAGGAGTGAAAATATTCACTACTGGGTTTTACATACTTGCAAATATTTCAGAGTTGAAGAGATGAATCATAATATCTCATAACTCAAAAACATGCCTTTTGAATTACAGTGCTTCTGTGAAATAGCCTTATTTGAATCTGTAGATAACTTTTATTTCCAAAGAAAGCAATTGTTGTGTTGTGAGTAGAATGTTGAAGTGTGCATGGACCTACGACTACATCTTCACAGAATTCTTAACTTGATGGATTGACTAAAATGGCTACCACTGTTCACCAACCTACTTGAATAACTATTTTCCTAGAAGTGCTTATTTATGTGTTATGTGAACTCAGCCTTTGGTTATAAATCCGAACGTACAGCTGGGTTGCTAATATGCTTTTTAAAAGAGACTAATATTCACATCTCTCAAAAATAAACATCTCTCTATATATTTCATATGTATATATGAGGACATTGGAGCCCATGATAACTAGCAAGATATATAGTCTATCCAGATAGACCTCTTGTGTTTTTAGCATCATGTTTCTTCTCTCCCATGGCATAATAAAGTTCCCCAGAAGCTACATATTTAATATATCCTATCTAGACAGTAAAATGATTTCCATAAACATGACAAGCTGTTTAAAGCAGACCATATCAAATACAATGAAATCTCATTTGCTGTAATCCTCATGATCTAGTTTGATGGCATGCTAATTAAAAAGAACAAATACACAATTAGGGTATAACAGCTATTGAAAACCAGGCTTGTCTCACCTAGATTAGTTGAAAGAATAAAGTAAACATACAGCTTATTTTTAGATACTTTCGGAACAAAATCGCTCTCTTGCACCGTACAATTATTTAAAAACTCTCAAAGGGAAAATCAGACTAGGTAGTAGAAACTACAGTGCAGAGTTCTGGTGTGCGTGTAATTCAAAACAACATATCATGGGAAACAAGATATTTTCAAAATCAGGGGTATTTATAGACTAGCTTACACTAAACCAAGTGGGCAATGCAGGTGTGACATGTTTTTTTCCTTGATGTTCCCTCTAATATAAACATACATTAATGTACACAGTCTGATTATGTGATATTGAATATTGTATAATTCTAAATGCTTAATATCATATCATACATTATGAAACTAAGGGTAAAAATTATTAATAGCCATCATTTGAGCATCTTGTTCCTGTTTTCTTTTTATTGTCTCTTTCTCCTGCTTTATCAAATGTCTGATTTCTTTTGATTTTATTTTTACAGCTCTATTTCTAAAACACATCGCTGTGCTGTCAGTCTCTAGTAGTATTTGTATCTGAGAAATTTTAAAGTGCCTCTCCTCTTTCTCATTCTGTACTTTATATCTACATTTTTCTATTTTTTTTCTCCTTTAATTTAATTGACACAAAAGCCTTGTTGTTCTTGCCACATTAGTCAGATAGATGGGAGCTCTAATTTATAAACAGATTTGTATCAACATTTCTCAGAAAGAAGAATAGCCAATAAGGCAAGTTGGTGCCCACTTTTCTCTTAATCCTAGGCCTTTGATCTGTCAGTGGCACCTATATCACCTCTTGCAGCTGTGCTGTTACTGAAGCTGTCATTGTCTACAAACAATTTTGAACATACAGAATTTTTAACATACTTACCGATTTTATCTTCCTTGAATTTATTACTTTATGTCATTGGTAATTTCTATGAGAAACTGAGTAAAGAATACAATTTATATAAAAACAGTATCACTATAATTTAATGTGAATTACATTTATAGTTAGTATTAGGGTTGAAATGTAAGTGGAATCAGATTTGAAAAGATAACTAATGAATATTTGTAGTTGTTGGCAAGATATAACAATGTCCAAGAAGGCAGGTACAGAAACATATTTATGTTTTGCACATTAGCATGAATGTGAAAAGGAGAAATGGAAGAATGGTAGTCATTCATTCAACAGAAATTTATCAAGCATACATTCAACACATACTACAACGAGCACTGTGTTGGGTACTGTGGAAAAAGTGGTGAACAAGTCAAAAAAGATCCCTGAACTCATTTACACTCGAGAAACTAAATAAGTAAATAAAAAAATAAATAAATGTAATAACTACATTTTTTGAGCACTATTAAAGAAGCATACCATGTGATATGTTGGAGATCTTGAGGGGGCCTACTTTTGTTTGAGGGAGGTAAAATTTAAGCTGAGATCTTACTGCATTATTAATGTAAAAGCTCTTTCCTCAAACCCCGAGATTCTAAGACTCTAAATAATTAATCTAATACTCAAAGTGGGTACTTCAACCAAAATAATTTGTGGTTACATACTAATGCAACTTACTAGTTCTGTGATCTAGGGCAAGTTACTTATACTTCATAAAATAAGAAAAATAATGCCAACTTCAAATAGTTATTAGGAGGATGCAATTATTTCTTCCTCTTAAACATATCTTCTTTATTCTATTTTCTCCTTAATGCCAATCTCCATTTCTTTCTTTCTTTCTCAGCTAAATTCTTGAGATGGCTGTGTACTTGCTGAGGCTAATCTCTCATTCCATTCTACCTCAAAATTACTAGAGGCTCCCCCATGCCCTGCCTCCTATCACTCTGTCCACCAAAGTTTTCTGTTGAGGTCGGTAATGACTTGTGTGTTGTTAAAGGTAAAGATACATGAAGTCTACAAGACATATCCTAAATGTTGATATTTACAATTCCTGACCTTTTCCTGAGCCTCAAACCTTCCACTCCTACACTTTTTCTTATATGAATTAGTGGCAGCTCCGTCACTCCATTCAGGTAAAAAACTTTTAGTCATTGTCAAATTCTTTCCAGGGCTTCACACTCAGAAAAGTTCTGTGCTTGGTTTATTGCTCCACTATCACTGTATTGAAATTTGAACAAGGGATCCTACATCATTTTTATTTTTTCACTAGGACCCATAAATGTAGCTCTCCTGCTCATCTCTCTCTTATACCCTACATTTCAGTCCTGAAATCCACTATCTTTCTCCTGAGTTAAACTGAAAGCATCCTAACTGGCCTTCCTGCTTCAAATTTTGTCTCTCTTTAGTGTATTTTCAACACAACAGCCAGAGTGATCCTGTATGTATGTATATATAATATATCTGTGTGCATGTGTATGTATAATATATACATGTAATCTGACACAAATACATGCATATATACACACCTATATGTATTTATGTAGGATTGCATTATTTCATTGTTTAAAATCATCTGATGATTTCAAACATGATGACTTCCTACCTTACTCAGTGTAAACACAGAGATCAAAAGCCCTACACAATCTGATCTCCTGTAGCTGTTGACCTTTTTTGCCGTGACTGTCCCCTCAGTCTGCATGATTCTACGAGCTCCATCTCAGGATCCCTCCCTCCCTCTCAGGATCTTTGCATTATTGCTTCCGCCACTTGGAAGGCTTTTCGCCCACATATCCATATGGCTCATTCCCTCGTCTACATCAAGGCTTTGCTCCAATATCTTCTTTTCAGGAAAGAATTCCCTGACCCAATCTATTTAAAATTGCAATCCCTCAACCTCCGGAAATCTTTTTTTTTTTTTTTTTTTAACCATATACATTTTTTTTTCTATGAAGTACTGATCACCAAATAATGTTGCTTACATTTTATTTAAGTTATATCTGTCTTGGCTACTACAATATAGGAATTACGAAGGCAGGAATTTTGTTTGCTTTTTCACTGCTGAACCTCATCATTCTAAAGAGTAAGAGGCTAGCACTTAGTAGGTTTCATTAATAGCTTTAAATTAATGAAATTAAATAAGGAAATATACATAAAGTGCATGCTGTTTGGTTCATGGAAAGTCTGCAACAAATAATAATTTTACTACTATCTTACAAACCACCCAATTTCAAAGCTACACCAGATTATCTCAGCAATTATATAATTCACATTCCCATTGTTTTATCTGGAAAGCCAAAGCTCAAAGATTTTAAGTGCTAATTCAATAGATACTGCCCGTTCAGTGTAAAGACAGATCTGGTCTGGACCTCCACCTCAGGGATCCTTCCACCACATTAGTAGTCACAGTTCCTTCCACCACATTTCTGAGTAGTCTCAGTTCCTTGTATTTTATTCTATTTGAATTATCAGTCATGCCACAGCCTGCATCTTCACAATATTGAAAATCTGGCCAGACAGATATCAATAACATCTTTACTTTGCTTACAGAATTGTCCAGAAAAGATTAACAACTCACATAACCTAATTTTCATTTGTGTATATAACTTGAAATAATTAAAGATATTAAGAGCAATGTATTTCAATAAAAATTTAGACATAAACAATATTTATTCACTGCATGTGGTTTAAAGAAATTATCCCACTAATGGTCTGAACAATCCTGTGGATGTATTATAAACCCCTGTTAAAACTGAGAAAACTGATGCTTCCGGAGGTTCAGTGACTTGCCTGTGATTGTGCAAGTAGTAAATAAAGTATCAACTAAAAGCTGTGCTAACTCACTCCAGAAACTTACTTTTAAAGAAATAACACCAAACAAAATAGACTTGATCCACTGAAAATGCAAATTTCCTACAAAAAGTATTTTTAAAAATGAATGTATAATTGTATTTCTTTATGGTGAGTCAAAATCACAAGACGTAAGGTTTGAAAACAGGTCTGATATATCTCAACTCTAGATATATTTTTTTAATTTTTGCTTTTTCTGTACTAAGTCTGTGCTGTAGAGCACCACAAAAAAGCCAGTAAGGTTTTTTGCTTTGTTTTTATATGTCATTTCAAGATTTCAAATAGTTCTAGATATCACCTTTTGAGTGTGATGAGTCATAATTCTATTATAGACTTATTTTTAGTTTGTCGTTATCATCTCTGTTGAGAGCTGTACTTCCTCCAAATTCTGAATGCCAACATTTTCCTATAGGAAATATCTGAACCATATTTATAATATATAGGGATCCAGAAATATTATTATTTATCACTTGAAACTGATAAATCATTTTAAATAAAAACTACACTACAAATATATATTTTAAAATGTAGGCTCAGAGTAATTTTGTTTCTCATCTGTCAAGTCAAAATATAATTTAATATTAACACATATTACTTTTTAAAATAGATTTGGAATCATTTTTATCTGTGAAATTATCTTCCTAGTTTGTTAAATGATGACATTAAATTTGTGTGAGTATGAAGGTTGAGGGTGGAAATTGGGAGAAATGAAGGAGAAAGACTTATTTATGTTGTGTGGCGTATTATTGATAGTGGAACTGTGATTAAATTTATAACTTTAAAAATTATTTCTGTATTATATTACTAATAACAAATAATATTTTGAAACAAATAAAAATTGATCATTTGGATTATAGTGATTAAGACTTCATAGCCGAAATAAAGATTTTTGATATTTTTGGTAATTTGAGATAAAATATTAATCTTACACTGTTAATCTACTGTGACTACATATTAGAATGTAACTGTATTCAAAATAATTTGAAACATTGATTTTCTACTAGTGTGACAGTTTGTCGAAAAATCTTCATACACCAGTAAGGTTGGCTATGATTAAAAAGACAAAAAATGACAGAGATCGGTGAGGCTGTAAAGAAAAGGAAACACTTTTACATTGTTGATGGGAAATGTAAATTAGTACAGCCTCTATGAAAAACAGTATGGAGATTTCTCAAATAACTAAAAATAGAGCTACCATTTAGCCCAGCAATCCCACTAGCGGTTATATATGCAAAGGAAATCATTATATCAAAAAGTTACCTGCATTTGGTATTTTTTTTTTTTTTTTTTGGAGACAGAGTCTCGCTCTGTCGCCCAGGCTGGAGTGCAGTGGCTGGATCTCAGCTCACTGCAAGCTCCGCCTGCCGGGTTCACGCCATTCTCCTGCCTCAGCCTCCCAAGTAGCTGGGACTACAGACGTCCGCCACCTCGCCCGGCTAGTTTTTTTTGTATTTTTTAGTAGAGACGGGGTTTCACCGTGTTAGCCAGGATGGTCTCGATCTCCTGACCTCGTGATCCGCCCATCTCGGCCTTCCTAAGTGCTGGGATTACAGGCTTGAGCCACCGCGCCCGGCCGCATTTGGTATGTTTATCGCAGCACTATTCACAGTGGCAAAGATGGGATCAACCTAAATGCCCATCAACAGATGACTGGATAAAGAAAATGTGGCATGGAGATACAATAGAATACTATTCACCTTTCAAAATAATCAAATCATGTCTTTTGCAGCAACATGGATGGAACTAGAGGCTATTATCTTAAGGGAAACAGCTCAGAAACAGTACCACATGTTCTCACTTATTAGTGGGAGCCAAATAATGTGTACACATGGACATAGAGCTTAAAATAATAGTTATTGGAAACTCAAATGGGAGGAGGTTGGGAGGGGGCGAGGGCTTAGAAATCACTTAATGAGTACAATGTGCACGATTTTGGTGATGGTTACATTAAAAGCCCAGACTTCACCGTTAGCAATATACTCATGTAACAAAACTGCACTTGTACCCTTTATATTTTACAAATTAAAAAAATTGGCCGGGCGTGGTGGCTCACGCCTGTAATCCCAGCACTTTGGGAGGCCGAGGCGGGTGGATCACCTGAGGTCGGGAGTTCAAGACCAGCCTGACCAACATGGAGAAACCCTGTCTTTACTAAAAATACAAAATTGGCTGGGCGTGGTGGCACATGCCTATAATCCCAGCTACTAGGGAGGCTGAGGCAGGAGAATCGCTTGAACCTGGGAGGCGGAGGTTGCGGTGAGCCGAGATCGTGCCATTGCACTCCAGCCTGGGCAACAAGAGTGAAACTCCGTCTCAAAAAAAAACAAAAAAAAACAAACAAACAAAAAAAACAAATTAAAAAAATTGTTATTTAATTTTTATTTTAAAATATAAAACTAGAATTCTTTTCTGAAAGATGTTTTACATTAACAGTGAGCTAACTTAGTGTTTAGTTTTGAATTTTTTTTAAGGACTTTACATCTTTTTCTTTCAATAAGACTTGATGATAACCAAAGTTCCCTCTCAGCTGCATAGGCAGATATGCACTGTTCTTTTTTTCTGATAGGGTTATAGTTTTGTGTATTAACTCCAATTGGCTGTTTAATTTTTTCTGGTTGCCATTGTTTTAATGTTGTTTGGATTCAACAGCATGTCTGAATTCTGCCAATGTTGTGCTGACATGCTGTTGCCAAAAGTGACTGGAGTAAGGCCAGTGTGGTCACTTGGCCAGTTTCTAAATGCAAACCAGTCGCTGGTTAACAGAATTTGAGAGCTTGAGGGAAACCTCAAAAATGACTGTCTTTCAGCTTTCCAGCTGAGAAAGCTGAGACAATGAATGTGATCACCTTTTATTGAATTACACAGAGAGTTAAAGAAGTTTAGATTTGATCCAGAACTTAATGGGATAAAAGTAACAGGTCATGTAGTAAAACTCCATATTATTATTTTGTGTGCATAGACATATCCTAAATAACTTTGCAAGTTTTTGTTATGACTGGACACGAGAATAACTGGATATAATTTTCTATTCTTCCATTTTTCTGTATCCTTGGTTAAATTGTTTGACTTCTTTATGCCAAAATGTTCGTACGTGCTAAATGAGAGTTGTTTTATTTGATTTCCTTTTAGAAAAACATGCAAGTGGTCAATTATTAAAAAGGACTATTTTTGAAATGTTTGAGATTTAGAAATGAAAATTCACTAATACTTAAATTTAATCACTGACAGCAAAGGTGTCCCCGATCTAGTTAAACTAATAAGTGAGTGCAAAATAAGGCAATTGGTCTCTATTAATCCTATTATATAATCTAATAAGCTTCTCTTTCCTTTAGTCCTGATAGGCTAATTTGGAAGCAAAAACCAAGCAATGCTAAGTAGCTTTCCAGACAAGTATTAAAATAGCCAGGAAGAATATCAAGTTATTTGAGAAAAAGAGAGGAAATATGTCTGCATGAAATATGATATGAAACAGTGGGAGAGTCAGTAAAGAATCTGTGCCAACAGAAGCATTGTGAAAGGAACTTTTTCAGATGTCTATGTTTATAAGCGAAACTAACTACGCATAGATTAAAATACTAGTTTCTATAGCATAAATTTTATTTGAGTACCTTCCTATTGGCATAATGACATGTATAGTAATTTTTCTGTTGGTTTTTCTGTCTTACTTCACATCAAAGTGCTCAAGGCTAAATACAGGAAATTATATTTTTCTTTCTAATCTCAGCATTTGATTGAAGAATTATATTACCTACCATTTTATAAAAAATATATTTTGTCATAAAAGTATGTTTTCCCCTAATGTTGGAAGTAGTGTTGGTTTTCAATATTTTATGGAGAGTTTATGTATGTTTACGTAGATATATGTATTTATCTTTAAACTTAACTTTTCATTGATCTCTAATAAAATTCTTAATGGAATGATACAGCAATTTACAAAACTTTCATTATAAAAATTTTCTGGTTTAGTAAACCTAAGAAGAATTGGATTTTTAAATACTGATAAAACAGTCAACTCAGTCTGAATTTCATTAATAGTGTCCAGGTTCTACAGCTCTAGACATCACAGAAACACAGAGATAACACAGTCTTATTAATGTCTAATTTTTTTCATAGAAACTACCTTTTGACTTTATTGAAACACACAAATTTAGATAAACAAAGGATCTGAAAAATATTATGGAATGTAACTGTTTAAATTGATTCTTCATTTTACTCATATGTATTTCAATTGTCGAAAAGGAAATGGCCTCTGTGGTTCTTTGAGAAACCATTTGCATAGGTTTTTGAGCCTAAGTATCTCATGTCTTTGATTTCTTTTTTTGGTGACTGCAGAATGATGAGAATCATTACGATATAGCTTTACTGTAATATTTACTGTAGTATACTACCTAATGTCATGATTGAAATTGACTTGAGAATACAAGTTATACTGGTTAGGCTTATCAGAGATAAAGAAATATCCTCTGTACATTTAAACCTCTCTTTTTGAAGACACAGTTTAATTTCACTATCAGAGTTCTGCTTTCCTGGCTTAAAATTTACCAAATGTTTGTAGATTATTTCCTCTAATGGGGCATTGAATTATGAGCCATGTCATATAAATACTGTTTGAAATATATATCCTTCTTTCTCTGCATTTCTTTGTATATCCCAGTTATTCAAAGCATAGACACATAGCACAAACTATGGCATTTGATATCTCAAGTAGAAATTTTGATACAGATTAATGTATCTAAAATATATAAAGGAATAATAATTCTTGAAATGTGTGTCAGCTTTAGATCTAGGTATGTACAAATAAATAAAATTGACATATGAAATACCTGATATAAATTAAAATTTATATGAAGTAACCTGTAGTTCACTCATAAAATTAGAGAAATGTAACCTTTAAAATTGACATTTGTGAAATATACATATAGGTGTAGATACAAGTGATTCTGCAGTTCTTCCTTTTAAATTGTTATGCCTTAATATTTCCAGCCCAAGTGGTTTCCCTGCAGCTATTTCAAGAAAATAAACAACAGTTTGAATATTATTAAAACACCTGATTGGTTCATTGAAATTATTTACTTTCTTTCTCTCTTTCTAAATATAGAGGATTTTTCCCCTACTTTCTACTTTATGCTTTGGGCTAAATTTTAAAGTTGAAGTCTAAAGGTGTGGCTTTGCGTAAATCACTTAATTTTTCTTTAGTTTTCTCATTATAAAATGATTGCTAGATTACCTAGAGTTCTGTGATTATTGATTTTTATATGTATTTTTTCACTATCCCTTCATGTCAAATTATATATATTAACTAGCAATAATTAGTTCACTATAGTTAACACCTGGCATTTTTATTATAAAAATTTGAGACTTTCCAAGTATTCATGATATATAGTTTTAAAAAATTTCTTAGAGAGCAGAAGATAAAGAAAAAAATAATGTATTAAATGATCATAGACAGCTTTACTTTTGTTTCTGGAAGAAAATAAACCGAACTTGAATCTTACAGAAAAGTTGTGTGCTCATTAGTGGGAAGTGAAAAGCTTTTGAAGAATATCAACTTCGAGAAACTCAGGCAGAAGCACCTATTTTTCTATGCTAGGAACTACTGAGGTTCACTTGGGCCCTCCCTATTAGAGTGATACCCTCTCATATTCTTTTCTTTTCTTTCTTTTATTTTCTTCACTTCCCTTTCTTCCTTTTTTCTTTTTTTCTTTCTTTTTACAAATAAGACATGTTTAAGAAATAAATGTCTAGTCTGACAAACTAAGCTACATTGTTTGTCTTTAGATAGTTCTTCAACATAATAGAGACTACACCCTGAGCATGGTGGCTGACACGTGTAATCCCAACACTTTGAGGGGCCAAGGCAGGAAGATCACTTGAGTCCAGGAGTTCAAGACCAACCTGGGCAATATGGTGAAACCCCATCTCTAATTATATATTTATTCAAATATATATATATATATATATTTGTTCATATATATATATATATATATTTGTTCAAATATATATATATATATATTTGAATTTTCCCCCTAGTTTATAACAAATGCATTGTTTTAAAATTTGAATTAGCTTTATGTGCTTTCACATATATGGCATTTATTAAGCAATTAAGATTAAAAGCAAGAACTAGTTAAAAATTTTGTGACTCCTGCTCTATTTACTGTATACACAATGTGAGAGTAGCCAAATGTTGCTATGATTCTCATCTTTTTTATTTGGGGATGCAGTGCCTTCCAAAATGCTTATATTCTCCACAATCTTAATTGGCTTATTGGGCAGCAGGTCCTAAAAAGAATCCACAACTTATATTTTAAAATCACTCAGTTTGCTTGCTTGTCTTCGTTGTCTCATATTTATAATGTGAATTTCCTTCAGTGAAAGGCTTTTTCTCTAAAGGTTGTTGGTTAGCTCTCACATTAGATACCTGGAAAAGTAAAAACAAATAAATTTTTAAAAATCAAAACAGTTGGATACGAACACAGGGACACAGTTCTTTCAGACAGACTTACGAATTCACACTTGCCAATTAGTTCCAAGAGTACAGGCTGTGAGCATGTACAGTGTGAATGAAGTTTCTTCCAAGAATGCATAAAATGTGCAAATTGTAAAAATAGGCTTGTATTACTTAGGATCTTTAAAATGCAGCATGATATTAGCTTAAATTTTTGTTGTATGCCCTGAAAGAAGAACAATAGATTCTTCAATATGTAGTTTTCTTCTCCTGAACACTTCTTTTCTGTACTTGCCCCAACTGTTCCTTAAAGTTTCCCTGAGTTAGTGGAAATACAGGATTTCATAGCAGTTGACAAATACTGTGTGGAGAAAATCTTTCCCTTCTGTTTCTTCAGGAATTTGTGTCTAAATCCACATTTGTCTTCCAGTGATTTAGTTTATCCCCCTCTGCCCAATATGGAGTATTCAGACCATAAAATTACGTGATGTCAAGTAATGGTTAAAAAATCACCTCAATCTTTTGATCATGAAGGAGCTTCAGAAAGAGAGTGACTTTGTTAAGATTATCATGGGAAGAATAATTTTTCACAAACACAATGTGTAATGGTACATTACTCGACATTACACAAACAAAATGTGTAAGAGTACATTCCTCTATGTAATTCAGTGATTGTAGGCAGGAAAACTTTGTCATTAAGAGTGAGACACTTTCAGATTCCTGTAATTTGCGTTCTAGCTTCCAACTTTTCCTTCATATGTGAACTCTTGGTATTCACTTACTTTCTCTAAGCTTTAGGATTCTTCTATGTAAATGATGATGAGACACAGTATCCCAGCTTGTTGAACTTTAAATGAGTAACTTTATGCGAAACACATAACAAAGAACCCAGTATATTTAAAATTATGGAAATACACACATATAAATGTTTGTACTGTATCTGCATAACATGTGTGTATGTGAAATTTATAATTTGTGTAGTAATTTATATTATACATTGTGAATAAATCATGATGAGGAACAATTCTAAGAGCCAGAAAGAGGAAATAAACTGTTATTTCTGGAAAACAAGTGCAATAATCTGGTCTTGCTTTCCATTAGGATTTATCATTCGGCAATAAGGATTTATTCATGTCTCCACCTGCCAAAATCCTTGCAATAAGGCAGTGGGAAATGGAAGCCCAGCAAGCATTCTTGTTGTGGAGAATCAGATGATATCCTTGTTTCTTACACTCATATAATCCTGAATTCATACAATTTAATGTCAAAGACAAGACTGTTATATATAAAGGCACACAAACAAGCTGGATATTTCCCATTGGTGCTTCCATACTCACTCTTTAACCCCGTTTACCTGGCTTTGTTCCCTGACAGGCTGACTCAGCTGAGCTCTCATTGGATTAGGCCAATGGAACAAAGGGGAAAGAGATTGATTTCTAGGAGGAGAAGAGGTTAAGGGGTTTATTCCTCTAACTTCTTCTTTTAGGGAGCCACAGTTTATCAATGGCTGTGTGCCTCTGTCCAAGTAATGGCTCCTGCCTGGAGACCCTCATCAGCAAAAGGCCTGGCCAGGTCCAGACTTCTTATCTGTTCAGGCCCAGGTGGGGAAGTGGCTTCTAGCCTTCACTAGTTCCAGAGTCTTTCACACTCCTCGCTGTTTCTCTTAACTCCATCCTCTCCTTGGTAAGCAGCCTCTTCATTAATATCTCTTCAATCACGATTTTGAGTGTGCTATCTGATACCTGACAGGACTTTGACTGATGAAAAAAGCTTCAATGAAATAAAATTAATGATTTCTCTGTAGAGAGGAAGGAACAATAGATTATTTAACTCCAGGGATCAATAGCAATTAATGTCTCTATTTCTAAAGCCAAGACAAGCCGTAACCAATTTGCCTGAATTTCTCTCTGTGTGTGATTAAGAGTTTATAAAAATGATACAATTGTATGTGTGTGTGTGTGTGTACTATCTTACTGGTTTAAGGGTAAAGTGATGACGTGACTTGCATTTTAGAATGACTGGGGCAACAGCATAAAGAAGAGTGACTTGAGAAGGAATAAAACTGAAGGCAGAAACATTCAAAATTACAAAGGAGACCTCTGTAATTTCGATAAGAGGTGAAAGTAACTTTAACTAGATCAGTAGGAGGAAAGTCGTACTAGAAAGGAATAATTAGAAAGCTATTTGAGGGGTACTATAGTAAAATGCTTAAGAATCCTCAGATTCTTACTCCCTTTGTGACTCCGGACAAGTTATTTAACCTTTCTGAGTCTCATTCTTCACCTCTTAGAAGTCGGGAGAATAGTACCTATTCATAGAGTGTTTGTTTCTTGGCACATTTTAAACATAATACATATTTTAAATCCTATTAGCAGTATATTTATGGATGTGGAAAGATGTGGGCAGAGAGAACATGTCTAGGATGACTTGCAGATATAGGATGTGACAGTGTGTGATTTTTTTGGTACCATTTACTGAAGTAGATAATTTAGTAGGAAGTTTAGATCTTCACGTGTTTCTCTTAATTCCATGCACATTTTCCCCTCAAATTCACACTGCTGTCATCTTAGATTAATGTCTAATATTGTCATCCTCAACATGCTCAAATAAACCCCCTTGCTTGGAATCTCAAGTGAATTCTGGGCATCTTCCACTATAACTGTCTTAATTTGGTCCCATTATCCCTAGTAGAGTCCTCCATAATGATCCAATGCATCTTTCTTTCAGTTCATCCTACCCAAAGTGGCCTCTCTATAATGTTATCTAAAACCATCTGTGGCTCTCTGGTATTTCCAGAATAATCTACAATTCAAAGTTCTTGCTCATTTGGCCCACCTATTATATATTGCTTTATTTCTTCACTGTACTCCATTATCAGATATTTCTGAGCCTTGTTAAAGCTTATTCCCTATACCTGACATATATACTTGTCTCCTGCACATGCCTAGTAAGCTTCTAATCATCTTGCAAAGCTCAGGTCACGTTCAATTTTTGACTCTTTCATGCTATCTTAATTGTGTTCTATCAATCCCTCATGTCCTCATGTCATGTTAAGTGATGATCTATTATAGTACTTTTCAAAGTATTTTTGTATTAAAAAAGAGATCCTCAGATTATATTGCGAATGTCATTAATGCAGCTCCTTAGGTACCCTAACCCAAGAGATTCTGATCCATTAGGTCTGCAGGTTTTAATGCAGAAGCTTATTTTCTGACAGTCAATAGTCAAAGAGAAAAGGATTGACACTACTTGTCTACATGCCAATGGCATCTCATCTTGTTATGAAGTTACTATTCCCTCACAATTGTGGTATCTTCCATGGGATAAGTGGATGGATGCAATCATGCCCGTTACATTTGATGCATGACTTCAGTGTTGCTGAATTTTCTATTTCAGTTTCATAGTTTAGTTGAGAGATCAGTCAGATACTGAATATCCAACCCAAACTATCAGAATATGCCACCTTTCATACCCATATCTTCAATGCTATTTCCCACTTCTCTATTACACTCTAGTTCTAGTTTTTTTCTTTCTCCTACGCTTATCAACTTTTACTCCTAAAGTTGTGTTACAACACAATAATCATGCCCTGTTTTTTACTTTTATTATAGCACCATTCTTCTACTTTTTATTCAGATATATGGGCCTATTTTCCCTTGATCAATCTTTCCCCATTTTGCTATGTCATGTATGGAGCCTACAGCTTTTTGATTTAATTACTCTGAAAACTGCCTCCTCTCTCTCTCTCTCTCTCTCTCTCTCTCTGTGTATACAATACTGAATCACAACATTTACAACACTCTTTTCTGTTTTAACGAGGGTGAGATAATCACTAGTAGAAATCAAGAAAACCTCTTGCATGTTTAAATTTTAAAACCATTTATAAAAGATAAAACAACTGACGTTAGAACCTGAACTATTAATACATAGACAAAGGTTCATAGTCAAAAAGAAAACATGCATGAATTTGTGATCTTTGCATTTCCGTCACATTTTTCAAGGAAACTAAGATGGGAAATAAATATGAAAAGAACACTCTTGTGATAATATTGATAAAACAATGAGTTGGCTCAATGGTTCTGTGACTAGAAAGATACACAGAGAACTCCAGAGTCTGGGTGAATTTTTACCAAAGAAAAAAAAATTCTGAGTTTCTCTAAATAGAAGGTAACTTTGATATTTTCAGCCTAATTAATCAAATGTGCATTTTTGACATCGATATTTCCAGTGATTCTGGTGCAGTTGGCTTATGGGTAACACCAATGTATCTGACTCTCCTAATTATATTTTGTACTTTAGGAAGAAATAAAAAAAAGTTTTTTATACTTTTGCATTACTCAAAGATCTTTTTTTCTTTTTCTTTTACTTTCTTTTTCTTTTGAGATTGAGTCTGACTCTGTCACCCAGGCTGGAATGCAGTGGCCCGATCTCCACTCACTGCCAGCTCCGCCTCTCGGGTTCACGCCATTCTCCAGCCTCAGCCTCCCGAGTAGCTGGGATGACAGGCACTCGCTACCATGCCCAACTAATTTTTTACATTTTTAGTGGAGACGGGGTTTCACTGTGTTAGCCAGGATGGTCTCGACCTCCTGACCTCATGATTCACCCGCCTCGGCCTCCCAAAGTGCTGGTATTACAGGCGTGAGCCCCCGCGCCCGGCCCACTCTAAGATCTCTATCTTAATACAACATTTTGTATAGAGTAGCTGTCCAATTAAATATTCATCAAATTGAATTGAATTGAGTTACTGAGGATTTGTTTTTTCTCATACCGATTTCTTCTATGCTATTTCATGCTTTCATAATTATCAAATTCCTTTATAGTTTAAGTTATTTTCCCTCTTGTGCTTTTGCCAGCTTCCAGTTTCAAAGTTCTATTGTAAACTAATTCTAACTGAAGATGTCATTCCAGTTGAAAACGTTTAGTAACTGTTCTATAAAGACAGTTTTATTTTCTCTGTCTTGTTGCTTTTTGTGTATATATATACAAAATATTATTTAATATATATATACACACAAAATTATATATATACACTAATATTAAAATAATAATAAAGCACAAAATGAAATAAATAAATATATATATATATTCATGACTCTTTTTTCTCTGGGGCTTATTCAACACGTAACAAAGTTCATTCCAGGAAAACAGGTGATTAGTCTTTAAAATGGGGAGAAGAGTTCTCCCACTTCAGAATTCATGCCTCTGCTTCTCTGAAAGAGACTTAGGCACCATCTCTCCTTCATTATGTATGGCAACTACAGAATTTCTATTAGTACCATGCAGCTGTCCAAAGGAGGAGGATGAATGTGTGTGTGAGATAATATGGTAGTGGCGATTCCAGTTATGGTGGGAAGGGAGAGGGAGGTTTACATTAGCAGATGCAATACAATGCTGATAAAATATTTCCTGTATTTGCATCTTGGCTTTATGATTTTGAAAAAATATTCAGACTTCAGGTAAATAAACTTCAAAGAATATTAATAACAACAGGCTACTCTTCACAGAAGGTAGAATTATTACACTGTCTCAACCCGAACTGAGAATCTGAATATCCACACATGATAAATAGAATCTGAGAGGTGGATATACCACAGAAGTTAACTTACTTACATGCAGGTTGTATTTTCTGGGTCCTGTGATATTAAAAGTCCCGCCTGCTCTATCTAGCACTGCTCCTGAAGGATAAAATCTGATTGAGCTCTGTTCCTCCAGGATCTGTATCTCCTCGTCAGATTGTTTGAGTTCAAAAAACTTAGCAGAAATTTTTATTTTTCAGGCTTCCTTATTTTCTTGCTAGAAAGCACTAATATTAAAATAATAATAATAAAGCACAAAATGAAATACAGCACAAAACTACTTCCCAAGATTGTTGTCAGAGGATAACCTAATTTTCACACTTTAAAGCTTGTCAGTAGAATACCTATTAAAGAAGAGAAAATGTGGCCGGGCGCGGTGGCTCAAGCCTGTAATCCCAGCACTTTGGGAGGCCGAGACGGGTGGATCACAAGGTCAGGAGATCGAGACCATCCTGGCAAACACGGTGAAACCCCGTCTCTACTAAAAAATACAAAAAACTAGCCGGGCGAGGTGGCGGGCGCCTGTAATCCCAGCTACTACTCGGAGGCTGAGGCAGGAGAATGGTGTAAACCCGGGAGGC